>NW_027040162.1:0-176444 GCF_034236695.1 Oncorhynchus nerka
GCAGAGCATGTGTCCAGACACTGGGCAGAGCATGCATGTACAGACACTGGGCAGAGCATGTGCACAGACACTGGGCAGAGCATGCATAGACACTGGGCAGAGCATGCATACAGACACTGGGCAGAGCAGTGCACAGACACTGGGCAGAGCATGCGTCCAGACACTGGGCAGAGCATGTGCACAGACACTGGGCAGAGCATGTGTCACAGACACTGGGCAGAGCATGTGCGCATCATGACACTGGGCAGAGACACTGCAGGAGCATAGACATCAGCAGAGCATGCAGACAGCACTGGGCAGCATGCATGTGCAGACACTGGGCAACATGTGCACAGACACTGGGCGAGGCATGTGGCCAGACACTGGGCAGAGCATGCGTACAGACATCAGGCAGAGCGATGTGCACAGACACTGGGCAGAGCATGCACGGTAGACACTGGGCAGAGCATGTGCACAGATCACTGCAGAGCACGTGTCCAGACACTGGGCAGAGCATGTCCAGACATCAGCAGAGATGCAGCACACTGGGCAGAGCATGTGCACAGCACGCAAGATGCACAGACACTGGGCAGAGGCATGTGCACAGACACTGGGCAGAGCATCAGCAGAGCATGTGTACAGACATCAAGGGCATGCAGTCCAGACACTGGGCAGAGCATGCACACAGACACTGGGCAGAGTACATGCAGATCACTGGGCAGAGCATGCGTACAGACACTGGGCAGAGCATGTGCCAGACACTGGGCAGAGCATGCGACAGACACTCAGCAGAGCATGCACAGACACTGGGCAGAGCATGTGCACAGACACTGGGCAAGAGCATGCGCACAGACACTGGGCAGAGCATGTGTCCAGACACTGGGCAGATGCACAGACACTGGTCACAGACACTGGGCAGAGCATGCATAGACACTGGGCAGAGCATGTGCACAGACATCAGGCAGAGCATGTACACAGACACTGGGCAGAGCATGTGCATGACACTGGGCAGAGCATGTGTCCAGACACTGGGCAGAGCATGCACAGACGACTGGGCAGACATAGACACTGGGCAGAGCATGTCCAGACATCAGCAGAGCATGTGTCCAGACACTGGGTGCAGAGCATGTCCAGACACAGCAGATACAGACACTGGGCAGAGCATGCAGACAGATTGGGCAGAGTCCAGATTGATTGGGCAGAGCATGCACAGACACTGGGCAGAGTCCAGACATCAGGCAGAGTGATGTCCAGACACTGGGCAGAGCATGTGTCCAGACATCATAGAGCAGAGTGTCCATCATCAGGGCAGAGCATGTCCAGACACTGGGCAGAGTGTGCATAGACACTGGGCAGAGCATGCATACACTGGGCAGAGCATGTGGGCACAGACACTGGGCAGAGCATGACACTGGGCAGATACGTGTCCAGGCATCTGGGCAGAGTCCAGTCATTGGACACTGGGCAGTGTCCAGACACTGGGCAGAGCATGTACAGACACTGGGCAGAGCATGTGCACAGACACTGGGCAGAGGCATGGCACTGGGCAGAGCATGCATACAGACACTGGGCAGAGCACAGACACTGGGCAGAGCATATGAGACTGGGCAGAGTCCAGACACTGGCAGAGCATGTCCAGACACTGGGCAGAGTCCAGACACTGGGCAGGAGTCCAGACACTGGGCAGAGCATGTGTCCAGACACAGCAGAGCATGCATAGACACATGGCAGAGCACAGATTGGGCAGAGATACATAGACACTGGGTAGAGCACAGACATACAGCAGAGCACAGTGTCCAGACACTGGGCAGAGTGTCCAGACATTGGGCAGATGCGTCCAGACACTGGGCAGAGCATGCATAAGACTCGATACAGACACTGGGCAGAGTCCAGACACTGGGCAGAGCACACTGTCCAGACACTGGTCCAGAGCATGTGCAGAGTCCAGACACTGGGCAGAGCATGTCCCAGACACTGGGCAGAGCATGCACAGACACTGGGCAGAGCATGCACACCACTGGGCAGAGCATGTGTCCAGACACTGGGCAGAGTATGTGCATACACTGGGCAGACATACAGACATTACAGACTGGGCAGAGCATGCATACAGACTGGGCAGAGCATGTACAGGTCACAGTGACACTGCAGAGCAGACACATTGCAGAGCATGCGTACAGACACTGGGCAGAGCATGCATACATACATCAGACAGAGACATGTCCAGACACTGGGCAGAGCATAGACACTGGGCAGAGCATGTGCACAGACTGGGCAGAGTCCACAGACTGGGCAGAGCATGCGTCCAGATCACTGGGCAGAGCATCCATAGACAGACTGGGCAGAGAGCACAGACACTGGGCAGATGCATATTATAGACACTGGGCAGATACGTGCAGACACTGGCAGAGCATGTCCAGAGACTAAGAGCAGAGCACAGACACTGGGCAGATCATGCGTACAGACACTGGGCAGATGCATACATAGACATCACAGACATGCATAGACACTGGGCAGAGCACAGACACTGGGCAGAGCATGCGTCCAGACACTGGGCAGAGAGTCCAGACATCAAGAGCATGTGTCCAGACACTGGGCAGAGTCCAGACACTGGGCAGAGCATGCACAGATCATGGGCAGAGTCCAGACTGGGCAGAGCATGGCTATACAGACATGGGCAGAGATGTGTACAGACACTGGGCAGAGCATGTCCAGACACTGGGCAGAGCATGTGTCCAGACACTGGGCAGAGCATGTGTCCAGACATGGGCAGATGTGTCCAGACACTGGGCAGAGCATGCGTCCAGACACTGGGCAGAGCATGTGTCCAGACACGTCCAGGGCAGAGCATGCGTCCAGACACTGGGCAGAGCAGTCCAGACACTGGGCAGAGCATGTGTCCAGACACTGGGCAGAGCATGTAACCAGACACTGGGCAGAGTCCAGACACTGGGCAGAGCATGTGCAGACACTGGGCAGAGCATGTGCATAGACACTGGGCAGAGCATTAAGACGACTGGGCAGAGCATGCATATTACACTGGGCACTGCTAGACACTGGGCAGAGCACATGCACAGACACTGGGCAGAGCATATGTCCAGACACTGGGCAGAGCATGTCCAGACACGCAGAGACAGACACTGGGCAGAGTCCAGACACTGGGCAGAGCATGCGTCCAGACACTGGGCAGAGCATGCGCACAGACTGGGCAGAGCATGCACAGACTGGGCAGAGCATGCATACAGACTGGGCAGAGCATGCAGACAGATTACTGGGCAGAGCACAGACACTGGGCAGAGCACGTGTCCAGACACTGGGCAGAGTCCAGACACTGGGCAGAGCATGCGTCCAGACACACAGAGTAATGTGCAGACATGGGCAGAGCATGCACACAGACACTGGGCAGACATGCATAGACACTGGGCAGAGCATAGACACTGGGCAGAGCATGTGTCCAGACACTGCAGAGTCCAGACACTGGGGCAGAGCATGTCCAGACACTGGGCAGAGCATGTGACAGACACTGGGCAGAGCATGTGGTGAAGACACTGGGCAGAGCATGTGCACAGACACTGGGCAGAGCACATGCGTACAGACACTGGGCAGAGTCCAGACACTGGGCAGAGCATGACATCAGACACTGGGCAGAGTCCAGACACTGGGCAGAGTATGCACAGACACTGGGCAGAGCATATGCATACATCACTGGGCAGAGCATGCACAGACACTGGGTGCAGAGCATGCACAGACACTGGGCAGAGCATAGACACTGGGCAGAGCATGTGTCCAGACACTGGGCAGAGACAGACACTGGGCAGAGCATGCATGCACAGACACTGGGCAGAGTCCAGACATCAGCAGATATGTGTCCAGACACTGGGCAGACATGTGACAGACTGGGCAGAGCATGCACAGACACTGGGCAGAGCATGCACATGACACTGGGCAGAGCATAGACACTGGGCAGACATGTGTCCAGACACTGGGCAGAGCATGCACAGACACTGGGCAGAGCATGCATACAGATCATCAGCAGAGCATGCATACAGACACTGGGCAGAGCATGCACAGACACTGGGCAAGAGCACAGACACTGGGCAGAGCATGCACATCACTGGGCAGAGCATGCACATACAGACACTGGGCAGATACGTGCACACATCACTGGGCAGAGCAGCACATCACTGGGCAGAGCACAGACAGACTGGGCAGAGCATGCATATTACGACCGGGCAGAGCATGCACAGATCATCATAAGAGTATACGTCCACAGATCGACTGGGCAGAGCATGCATACAGATCATGCAGAGCACGTGCACAGACGACTGGGCAGAGCATGCGTACAGACTTAAGAGCATTTACAGACACTGGGCAGAGCATGCAGCACAGACACTGGGCAGAGCATGACACTGGGCAGAGCATGCACAGACACTGGGCAGAGCATGGACACTGGGCAGAGCATGCGTCCAGACACTGGGCAGAGCATGTGTCCAGACACTGGGCAGAGCATGTCCAGACACTGGGCAGAGCATAGACACTGGGCAGAGCACAGACAGCATAGACACTGGGCAGAGTCCAGACATCAGAGCATGTGTCCACACTGGGCAGAGTCCAGACACTGGTAGAGCATGTGTCCAGATCACTGGGCAGAGCATGTGTCCAGACGATTGGCAGAGCATGTGTCCAGACCATGGGCAGAGCATGTGTCCAGACACTGGGCAGAGCATGCACAGACACTGGGCAGAGCATGCGCACAGACACTGGGCAGAGCAGGCACAGACATCAGCAGAGCATGCATAGATCACTGGGCAGAGCATGCACAGACACTGGGCAGAGCATGTGTCCACTGGGCAGAGTCCAGACACTGGGCAGAGCATGTGCACAGATCACTGGGCAGAGCATGCACAGACACTGGGCAGAGCATAGACACTGCAGAGCATGTGTCCAGACACTGGGCAGAGTATGTGCACAGACACTGGGCAGAGCATGTACAGACACTGGGCAGAGCATGTACAGACACTGGGCAGAGTATGTGCACAGACATTGCAGAGTATGTGTATAAGACACTGGGTAGAGTATGTGTATAGACATTGGGCAGATTATGCATAGACAGTATAGAATTCCTTTGCAGAGTACATGACTGCATCAGAGCATAGACCATTTTAAACTTAATCCAGATAGGGTTGCATAAATCCTATATTCCTATGATTTTAGAAATAAGAAGGTCGTTTTTGAAATCTATGGAAACCTTAGGAATTTCACTACAAGTTATTTTAGACTTGATCTGCGTGCCCCTTTATCTATGAGCGAAACGTAGACAAGGGCTCACCAAGGACAGATCAAAAACAAGTTCACGCTCGCGGCAGGTGAGACAAAAAAAGGTACCCCAGGCAGCAGAAATGACTGAAAGAATGCTGGCCATGTCGTTGACTGGGGCGGCAGGGTAGCCTAGTGGTTAGAGTGTAGAGGTGGCAGGTAGCCTAGTGGTTAGGGAGTGTAGAGGTGGTGGCAGCCTAGTGGTTAGAGTGCAGAGGAGGCTGGCAGCCCAGCGGTTAGAGTGCAGAGGCAGGCATCTAGTTGTTCAGGCGGTCAGAGGAGATGCAGGGGTAGAGTGGTTAGAGTGTAGAGGGAGGTGGTGGTAACCTAGTGGAGACGATGGGAGGTCAGAGCGCAGGATGGTAGCCTCCAGTGGTTAGAGAGATGAGGCAGGTATCCAGCGGTCAGAGTGCAGAGGGAGGCAGGTAACCAGCGGTCAGAGCGCAGATGAGGCGGCAATCCAGCGGTCAGAGCGCAGATGCGGGCTGGCAATCCAGCGGTCAGAGCGCAGATGATGCGGCGTACCAGCGGTCAGGAGCGCAGATGAGGCTGGCGCGTCCAGCGGTCAGAGCGCAGATGGCGGCGTCCAGCGGTCAGACGCAGATGTGCAGAGCGGTCAGAGCGCAGCAGGTCCTACGGCAACCAGCGGTCAGAGCGCAGAGGAGGTGGAGTAGCCAGCGGTCAGAGCGCAGGAGATAAGCGATCCAGCGGTCAGAGTGCAGAGGGGCAGGCGTCCAGCGGTCGAGCGCAGAGGAGGCAGGTATCCAGTGCGGTCAGAGCCGCAGATGATACCGGCAGGTAGTCCAGCGGTCAGATGCAGAGGAGGCAGGCATCCAGCGGTCAGAGCGCAGATAGCCGCAGGTCAAGTCGCAGATGCGGCGGCATCCAGCGGTCAGAGTGCAGATGATGCGCGTCCAGCGGCAGAGTGCAGGCAGGCAGTCCATCAGAGCGCAGATGGCATCCCAGCGGTCAGAGTGCAGATGATGGCAAATCCAGCGGTCAGAGCGCAGATACCTACCGGCAAACCAGCGGTCAGGAGCGATGATGACCGGCAACCAGCGGTCAGAGCGCAGATAGCGCCATGTCCAGCGGTCAGATGCGCGCAGATGCTAAGATTCCAGCGGTCAGAGCGCAGATGATACCGGCGTCCAGCGGTCAGAGTGCAGATGATTGTCCAGCGGTCAGAGCGCAGATGATGGCTGTCCAGCGGTCAGAGCGCAGATGATAAGGCAGTCCAGCGGTCAGAGCGCAGATGATGCTAGGCGTCCAGCGGTCAGAGCGCAGATATCCAGCGGTCAGATGCAGATGACCGGCGTCCAGCGGTCAGAGCGCAGATGATGCCAGCGGTCAGATGATCCAGCGGTCAGCAGGCGGCAGGCAGTCCAGCGGTCAGATGCAGATGATGCTCGGCGTCCAGCGGTCAGAGCGCAGATGGCGGCAGGAAACCAGCGGTCAGAGTGCAGATGATGCAAGGCATCCAGCGGTCCAGCGGTCAGTCCAGCGGTCAGATGATACCGGCGCATCCAGCGGTCAGAGCGCAGTCGATGGCAGGCAGTCCAGCGGTCAGAGCGCAGATGCAGGCGTCCAGCGGTCAGATGCAGATGATGCTAAGGCGTCCAGCGGTCAGAGCGCAGATGATGAGCGCAGGCAGTCCAGCGGTCAGAGCGCAGATGATGCAGGCTGTCCAGCGGTCAGATGCAGATGATGATGGCAACCAGCGGTCAGAGCGCAGATCGCTATCGGCGTCCAGCGGTCAGAGCGCAGATGATGCCATGGCATCCAGCGGTCAGAGTGCAGATGATGCATCCAGCGGTCAGAGCGCAGAGGCAGGCAGATCCAGCGGTCAGAGCGCAGATGGAGGCATCCAGCGGTCAGAGCGCAGAGATGGCAGGCATCCAGCGGTCAGAGCGCAGATGATGGCGCGTCCAGCGGTCAGAGCGCAGATATGCGCATGGCGTCCAGCGGTCAGAGTGCAGAGAAGGCGCTGTCCAGCGGTCAGATGCAGATGAGCGCATGTCCAGCGGTCAGGAGCGCAGAGGATGCCAGCGCATTGTCCAGCGGTCAGAGCGCAGATATGCAGGCAGATCCAGCGGTCAGAGCGCAGATGAGGCCGGCAGCCAGCGGCCAGAGCGCAGAGGATACCAGGCAATCCAGCGGTCAGAGCGCAGGCGGCAGGTCCAGCGGTCAGAGTGCAGATGAGGCAGGTAATCCAGCGGTCAGATAAGATGATGCCAGTCCAGCGGTCAGAGTGCGCAGATGAGGCAGGTATCCAGCGGTCAGAGCGCAGATGCGGCTATGGGCGATCCAGCGGTCAGAGCGCAGATGCGCTATCCAGCGGCAGATCCAGCGGTCAGAGCGCAGATGATACATCCAGCGGTCAGAGCGCAGATATGCCATGTCCAGCGGTCAGAGCGCAGATGCAGGCGTCCAGCGGTCAGAGCGCAGATGACCAGGCAATCCAGCGGTCAGATGCAGATGGCAGGCAATCCAGCGGTCAGAGTGCAGATGATGCGCGGCGTCCAGCGGTCAGAGCGCAGATGCAGGGCAGTATCCAGCGGTCAGAGTGCAGACCAGGGCAGGCGTCCAGCGGTCAGATGCTAGAGGCGGCAGGCATCCAGCGGTCAGAGGCAGAGGTCCACCAGGCAGGCATCCAGCGGTCAGAGCGCAGATGATGCCAGGCAGTCCAGCGGTCAGAGCGCAGATGATGCAGGCGAATCCAGCGGTCAGAGCGCAGATGGCTGGCATCCAGCGGTCAGAGCGCAGATGATGCCGGCATCCAGCGGTCAGAGGCAGATGCCCAGGCATAGTCCAGCGGTCAGAGCGCAGATGACCAGGCAAACCAGCGGTCAGAGGGCAGATGATGCTAAGGCATCCAGCGGTCAGATGCAGATGATGCCAGGCGTCCAGCGGTCAGAGCGCAGATAGCAGCCAGTCCAGCGGTCAGATGCGCAGATGATGCAAGGCAGTCCAGCGGTCAGATGCAGGGCAGCAGGCAATCCAGCGGTCAGAGCGCAGATGATGCCAGGCAACCAGCGGTCAGAGCGCAGATGTCCAGCGGGCAGCATATGTCCAGCGGTCAGAGCGCAGATGAGCTGAAGGGCGTCCAGCGGTCAGAGCGCAGATGATGCAGGCAGTCCAGCGGTCAGAGCGCAGATGCGGTCCAGCGGCTAGCAGATGCAGATCCAGCGGTCAGGCGAACCAGCGGTCCAGCGGCAGATGCAGATGCGGCGCGTCCAGCGGTCAGAGCGCAGATGCGGCGTCCAGCGGTCAGAGCAGAGGCAGCCAGGATCCAGCGGTCAGAGTGCAGAGAGGCAGGTAGACTCCAGTGGTTAGAGTGCAGATAGTGGTTCAGAGGCAGTCCAGTGGTTCAGCGGCAGATGCAGATGCAGGCATCCAGCGGTCAGAGTGCAGAGCGGTCCAGGCAGGCGCAGATGGCAGTGCATCCAGCGGTCAGAGGAGATGATGCAGGCAGTCCAGCGGTCAGAGTGCAGAGGATGCAGGCAGTCCAGCGGTCAGAGTGCAGAGGAGGCAGGCAAAAGTCCAGCGGTCAGAGTGCAGATGATGCAGGCATCCAGCGGTCAGAGCGCAGAGGAGCGCAGGCAGTCCAGCGGTCAGAGCGCAGATGGCCGGCAGGCATCCAGCGGTCAGAGTGCAGATGAGGCAGGCGTCCAGCGGTCAGAGTGCAGGGATGCAGGCAACCAGCGGTCAGAGCGCAGATGATGCAGGCGTCCAGCGGTCAGAGCGCAGAGGAGGCATCCAGCGGTCAGAGTGCAGCAGATGCGATACCGGCGTCCAAAACCAGCGGCAGATCCGTCCAGCAGCCAGATGCAGACAGCGGCATCCAGCGGTCAGAGCGCAGATGATGCGAGGCAGTCCAGCGGTCAGAGTGGCAGATGCTGCAGGCGAATCCAGCGGTCAGAGTGCAGATGATCAGGCATTTCCAGCGGTCAGAGCGCAGATGCGCAGGCAGTCCAGCGGTCAGAGCGCAGATGGGCAGTTTTGTCCAGCGGTCAGAGCGCAGATGCGGCAATGCAGTCCAGCGGTCAGATGCAGAGGCAGAGTCCAGGTGATGCAGAACATCCAGTCCAGGCATGTCCAGCGGTCAGATGCAGATGTGCAGGTGTCCAGCGGTCAGAGCGCAGAAACCAGGCAGTCCAGCGGTCAGATGCAGAGGCGGCAGGCATCCAGCGGTCAGAGCGCAGATGGGGCGTCCAGCGGTCAGAGTGCAGATGATGCAGGCAGTCCAGCGGTCAGAGTGCAGATGATGCGGCAGGCAGTCCAGCGGTCAGAGCGCAGAGGATGGCAGGCGTCCAGCGGTCAGAGCGCAGAGGCGGCAGGCAGTCCAGCGGTCAGAGTGCAGATGATGCAGGCGTCCAGCGGTCAGATGCAGATGATGGCAGTCCAGCGGTCAGAGCGCAGATGAGGCAGGCAGTCCAGCGGTCAGATGTAGAGGAGGCAGGCGTCCAGCGGTCAGAGTGCAGATGCGGCAGGCATCCAGCGGTCAGTGCAGAGGCAGGCAGTCCAGTGTCAGAACGCAGATGCAGGCATCCAGCGGTCAGATGCAGGGGCAGGCAGTCCAGCGGTCAGAGTGCAGATGATGCAGGCATCCAGCGGTCAGAGCGCAGATGGCAGGCAGTCCAGCGGTCAGGGCAGAGGCAGCAGGCAGTCCAGCGGTCAGATGCAGAGGGCAGGTAGTCCAGCGGTCAGATGCAGATGATGCTGGCATCCAGTCCAGCGGTCAGAGTGCAGATGGATAAGGCAGTCCAGCGGTCAGAGTGCAGATGAGAGAGGCAGTCCAGCGGTCAGAGTGCAGAGGAGGCAGGCACCCAGCGGTCAGAGCGCAGAGGAGGCAGGCAGTCCAGCGGTCAGAGTGCGCAGGAGCTGCAGGCAACCCAGTCCAGAGCAGAGGAGGCAGGCATCCAGCGGTCAGATGCAGAGGAGGCAGGCAACCCCAGCGGTCAGATGCAGATGGGCAGTCCAGCGGTCAGAGCAGGAGGCAGGCAGATCCAGCGGTCAGATGCAGATGAGGCTGGTATCCAGCGGTCAGAGTGCAGAGGCCGGCAGGTATCCAGCGGTCAGATGCAGCGGCCAGGCAAACCAGCGGTCAGATGCAGAGGAGGCAGGTAGTCCAGCGGTCAGATGCAGATGATGCAGGCATCCAGCGGTCAGATGCAGACGGCAGGCAGATCCAGCGGTCAGAGCGCAGATGAGGCATCCAGCGGTCAGAGCGCAGATGATGCAGGCAGTCCAGCGGTCAGAGTGCAGATGATGCAAGGCAGTCCAGCGGTCAGAGCGCAGATGATGGCATAGTCCAGCGGTCAGAGCGCAGATGATGCAGGCAGTCCAGCGGTCAGAGCGCAGATGAGGCAGGCAGTCCAGCGGTCAGAGATGCAGATGATGGCATGGCATCCAGCGGTCAGAGTGCAGAGATGGCAGGCAGTCCAGCGGTCAGATGCAGATGAAAATAGGTCCAGCGGTCAGATGCAGGGAGCAGGCATCCAGCGGTCAGAGTGCAGATGATGGCAGGCAGTCCAGCGGTCAGAGCGCAGATGATGCAGGCAATCCAGCGGTCAGAGTGCAGAGGAGGCAGGCAGTCCAGCGGTCAGAGTGCAGAGGCAGGGCATCCAGCGGTCAGATGCAGATGGTGGCAGGCATCCAGCGGTCAGAGTGCAGGGGCGGCAGGCAGTCCAGCGGTCAGAGCGCAGAGGAGCAGGCATCCAGCGGTCAGGTGCAGATGGGCAGGCAATCCAGCGGTCAGAGCGCAGGGCAGGCAGTCCAGCGGTCAGAGCGCAGGCAGGCGCAGGCATCCAGCGGTCAGAGTGCAGATGGCGGCAGGCAGATCCAGCGGTCAGAGTGCAGATAGCAGGCAGGCAGTCCAGCGGTCAGAGCGCAGATGCAGGGCATCCAGCGGTCAGAGGCAGATGCAGGCATCCAGCGGTCAGAGTGCAGATGATGCAGTGGGCATCCAGCGGTCAGATGCGCAGACCAGCAGGCAGTCCAGCGGTCAGAGTGCAGAGGGCAGGGCATCCAGCGGTCAGGAGTGCAGAGGTGGCAGGCAGCCCAGCGGTCAGAGTGCAGATGATGGCAGGCAGGCGTCCAGCGGTCAGAGTGCAGAGATGGCAGGCATCCAGCGGTCAGAGTGCAGGGCTGGCAGCGGGCAGTCCAGCGGTCAGAGTGCAGAGGGCAGGCATCCAGCGGTCAGAGTGCAGATCCAGGCATCCAGCGGTCAGGAGTGCAGATGGCGGCAGGTCCAGCGGTCAGAGCGCAGATGATGAGGCAGGCATCCAGCGGTCAGAGCGCAGAGATGGCAGGCATCCAGCGGTCAGAGCGCAGAGGATGCCATCCAGCGGTCAGAGCGCAGATGATCCAGCGGTCAGAGCGCAGATCCGCAGGCATGTCCAGCGGTCAGAGTGCAGATGCAGGCATCCAGCGGTCAGAGATGCAGATGCAGGGGAGGCGTCCAGCGGTCAGAGCGCAGATGCGCAGGCGTCCAGCGGTCAGAGCGCAGGGGCGCAGGCAGATCCAGCGGTCAGAGTGCAGATGATGCTAGGCAGGCAGTCCAGCGGTCAGAGCGCAGATGCGCAGGCAGATCCAGCGGTCAGAGCGCAGATGCGGCAGGCATCCAGCGGTCAGATGCAGATGATGCAGGCAGTCCAGCGGTCAGATGCAGATGATGCAGGCAGCAATCCAGCGGTCAGAGCGCAGATGATGCAGGCATCCAGCGGTCAGAGTGCAGATGATGCATAGGCATCCAGCGGTCAGATGCAGATGAGGGCGGCTAGGCAGATCCAGCGGTCAGAGCGCAGATGGCAGGAAACCAGCGGTCAGAGCGCAGGGCTGCAGGGCAGTCCAGCGGTCAGAGTGCAGATGCAGGCATCCAGCGGTCAGAGTGCAGATGATGCCAGGCAGTCCAGCGGTCAGAGCGCAGATGCGGCAGGAACCAGCGGTCAGATGCAGATGCAGGCAGACCAGCGGTCAGATGCAGATGCCAGGCAGTCCAGCGGTCAGATGCAGAGGAGGCAGGCAGTCCAGCGGTCAGAGCGCAGAGGGATGCAGGCAGATCCAGCGGTCAGAGTGCAGATGCTCATGTCCAGCGGTCAGAGTGCAGATGCGCAGGCATCCAGCGGTCAGAGCGCAGATGAGGGCAACCAGCGGTCAGATGCAGATCAGGCAGGCATCCAGCTGCAGTCCAGCGGCAGATGCAGATGCCATGCAGTCCAGCGGTCAGTGCAGATGATGCAGGCATCCAGCGGTCAGATGCAGAGCGGGCAGGGTAGTCCAGCGGTCAGAGTGCAGAGGGCGCTATATCCAGCGGTCAGAGCGCAGAGGCGCAGGCATCCAGCGGTCAGATGCAGATGCGGCTACATCCAGCGGTCAGACGCAGATTTGCTATGCGTCCAGCGGTCAGACGCAGATGCGCAGGGCAGTCCAGCGGTCAGAGCGCAGATCCGCAGGCATCCAGCGCCCAGACGCAGATGAGGCAGGCAGTCCAGCGGTCAGATGATATAGAGGAGTTCAGCGGTCAGTTGTTCCAGATACCGCAGGCATCCAGCGGCAGAGATACAGGCATCCAGCGGTCAGGAGCGCAGAGGAGGCAGGCAGTCCAGCGGTCAGATGCAGAGGTGGCAGGCAGTCCAGCGGTCAGAGTGCAGAGATGGCAGGCAGTCCAGCGGTCAGGAGTGCAGAGGCGGCAGGCATCCAGCGGTCAGAGTGCAGACGCAGGCAAAGTCCAGCGGTCAGAGTGCAGGCTGCAGGCAGTCCAGCGGTCAGGTGCAGATACGCAGGCAGTCCAGCGGTCAGCATACAGCGGTCAGATGCAGATCGCAGGCATCCAGCGGTCAGAGCGCAGATGATGCAGGCGAAACCAGCGGTCAGAGTGCAGATGATGCAGGCAGTCCAGCGGTCAGAGTGTAGGGTGGGAGGTAGATCCAGTGGTCAGAGCAGGGTGGCAGGTAGACCAGTGGTCAGATGTAGGGCAGCAGGCAGTCCAGTGGTTAGAGTGTAGAGGTGGCAGGCAGACCAGCGGTTAAGAGTGCAGAGGAGGGCATCCAGCGGTCAGAGTGCAGATGGCAGGCAATCCAGCGGTCAGATGCAGATGGCAGGCAGTCCAGCGGTCAGAGCGGCAGATGATGGCAGGGCAGTCCAGCGGTCAGAGTGCAGATGCTGGGCAGGCAGCCCAGCGGTCAGAGTGCAGAGGTGGCAGGCAGCCTAGTGGTTAGAGTGCAGAGGTGGCAGGCAGCCCAGCGGTTCAGAGTGCAGAGTGGAGGGCAGCGGCCAGATGTAGAGGGCCCAGCGGGAGGCAGGCGAGGCAGCCCAGTGGTTGTGAGTGTAGAGGTGGCAGGTAGCCCAGTGGTTAGAGGCAGAGGTGGCAGGTAGCCTAGTGGCTAGAGTGTAGAGGTGGCAGGTAACCTAGTGGTTAGAGTGTAGAGGTGGCAGGTAGCCTAGTGGTTAGAGTGTAGAGGTGGCAGGTAGCCTAGTGGTTAGAGTGTAGAGGTGGCAGGTAGCCTAGTGGTTAGAGTGTAGAGGTGGCAGGTAGCCTGGGGTTAGAGTGTGGTAGAGGTGGCAGGTAGCCTAGTGGTGGTTAGAGTGTAGAGGAGGCAGGTAGCCTAGTGGTTAGAGTGTAGAGGGAGGCAGGTAGCCTAGTGGTTAGAGTGTAGAGCGGCAGGTAGCCTAGTGGTTAGAGTGGAGGGCGGCAGGTAGCCTGGTGGTTAGAGTGTAGGGGCGGCAGAGTGGTTAGAGTGTAGGGGGGCAGGTAGCCTAGTGGTTAGAGTGGAGGTGGCAGGTAGCCTAGTGGGGTAGGAGGTGGCAGGTAGCCTGGTGGTTAGCGTGTAGGTGGCAGGTAGCCTAGTGGTTAGAGTGTAGAGGAGGCAGGTAGCCTAGTGGTTAGAGTGTAGAGGAGGCAGGTAGCCTAGTGGTTAGAGTGTAGAGGAGGCAGGTAGCCTAGTGGTTAGAGTGTAGGGAGGGCAGGTAGCCTAGTGGTTAGAGTGGAGGGATGGCAGGTAACCTAGTGGTTAGAGTGTAGAGGCGGCAGGTAGCCTAGTGGTTAGAGTGTAGGGGTGGCAGGGTAGCCTAGTGGTTAGAGTGTAGAGGTGGCAGGTAGCCTAGTGGTTAGAGTGTAGAGGTGGCAGGTAGCCTAGTGGTTAGAGTGTAGAGGTGGCAGGTAGCCTAGTGGTTAGAGTGTAGAGGTGGCAGGTAGCCTAGTGGTTAGAGTGTAGAGGTGGCAGGTAGCCTAGTGGTTAGAGTGTAGAGGTGGCAGGTAGCCTAGTGGTTAGAGTGTAGAGGTGGCAGGTAGCCTAGTGGTTAGAGTGTAGAGGTGGCAGGTAGCCTAGTGGTTAGAGTGTAGAGGTGGCAGGTACCTAGTGGTTAGAGTGTAGAGGAGGCAGGTAGCCTAGTGGTTAGAGTGTAGAGGAGGCAGGTAGCCTAGTGGTTAGAGTGTAGAGGTGGCAGGGTAGCCTAGTGGTTAGAGTGTAGAGGCGGCAGGTAGCCTAGTGGTTAGAGTGTAGAGGCGGCAGGTAGCCTAGTGGTTAGAGTGAGGGGCGGCGGGTAGCCTAGTGGTTAGAGTGTAGAGGTGGCAGGTAGCCTAGTGGTTAGAGTGTAGAGGTGGCAGGTAGCCTAGTGGTTAGAGTGTAGAGGCGGCAGGTAGCCTAGTGGTTAGAGTGTAGAGGTGGCAGGTAGCCTAGTGGTTAGAGTGTAGAGGTGGCAGGTAGCCTAGTGGTTAGAGTGTAGAGGGGTGGGGTAGCCTAGTGGTTAGAGTGTAGATGTGGCGGGTAGCCTAGTGGTTAGAGTGGAGGCGGCAGGTAGCCTAGTGGTTTAGAGTAGCCTAGTGGTTAGAGTGTAGAGGTGGCAGGTAGCCTAGTGGTTAGAGTGTAGAGGAGGTGGCCTGGCCTAGTGGTTAGAGTGTAGAGGGGGCAGGTAGCCTAGTGGTTAGAGTGTAGAGGTGGCAGGTAGCCTAGTGGTTAGAGTGTAGAGGTGGCAGGTAACCTAGTGGTTAGAGTGTAGAGGTGGCAGGTAGCCTAGTGGTTAGAGTGTAGAGGTGGCAGGTAACCTAGTGGTTAGAGTGTAGAGGTGGCAGGTAGCCTAGTGGTTAGAGTGTAGAGGTGGCAGGTAGCCTGGGGTTAGAGTGTAGAGGTGGCAGGTAGCCTAGTGGTTAGAGTGTAGAGGCGGCAGATAGCCTAGTGGTTAGAGTGTAGAGGTGGCAGGTAGCCTAGTGGTTAGAGTGTAGAGGCGACAGGTAGCCTAGAGGTTAGAGTGTAGAGGCGGCAGGTAGCCTAGTGGTTAGAGTGTAGAGGCGGCAGGTAGCCTAGTGGTTAGAGTGTAGGGGCGGCAGGTAGCCTAGTGGTTAGAGTGGAGGGGTGGCAGGTAGCCTAGTGGTTAGAGTGGAGGGGTGGCAGGTAGCCTAGTGGTTAGAGTGTAGAGGTGGCAGGTAGCCTAGTGGTTAGAGTGTAGAGGTGGCAGGTAGCCTAGTGGTTAGAGTGTAGAGGAGGCAGCGTAGCCTAGTGGTTAGAGTGTAGAGGCGGCAGGTAGCCTAGTGGTTAGAGTGTAGAGGAGGCAGGTAGCCTAGTGGTTAGAGTGGAGGGATGGCAGGTAGCCTAGTGGTTAGAGTGTAGATGTGGCAGGTAGCCTAGTGGTTAGAGTGTAGAGGTGGCAGGTAGCCTAGTGGTTAGAGTGGAGGGATGGCAGGTAGCCTAGTGGTTAGAGTGTAGAGGTGGCAGGTAGCCTAGTGGTTAGAGTGTAGAGGTGGCAGGTAGCCTAGTGGTTAGAGTGGAGGGATGGCAGGTAGCCTAGTGGTTAGAGTGTAGAGGTGGCAGGTAGCCTAGTGGTTAGAGTGGAGGGATGGCAGGTAGCCTAGTGGTTAGAGTGGAGGGATGGCAGGTAGCCTAGTGGTTAGAGTGTAGAGGTGGCAGGTAGCCTAGTGGTTAGAGTGGAGGGATGGCAGGTAGCCTAGTGGTTAGAGTGAGAGGATGGCAGGTAGCCTAGTGGTTAGAGTGTAGAGGTGGCAGGTAGCCTAGTGGTTAGAGTGGAGGGATGGCAGGTAGCCTAGTGGTTAGAGTGTAGAGGTGGCAGGTAGCCTAGTGGTTAGAGTGGAGGGACGTAGCCAGGTTAGAGCAGACTAAAAACCAAAGGTGGTTAGAGTGGAGGGATCCATGTAGAGGTGTTAACAAGGGTAGCCTAGTGGTTAGAGTGTAGAGGTGGCAGGTAGCCTAGGTGTTAATCCACCGTGGAGGTGTTAATCCAGGTAGCCTAGTGGTTAGAGTGGAGGTGGGATACCAGGTGTAGCCTAGTGTTAAGCATTGGACTAGGTGTTAAAACCAAAAGGATGCCAGGTGATCCACCGTACCCATCCCTAGGTGCTGATGAGTGTTAAAAATCTGTACCTAGGTGTTAATCCACCGTACCCACCGTACCTAGGTGTTAAACAAGGTGAAGACATTAATTTCACAGGTGTTAACCCACCACTAGGTGTTTCCAAAGGTGTTTTCCTAGGTGTTAATCCAAATGCTAGGTGTTAATCCAACCTAGGTGCATATCCACCGTACCTAGGTGTTAACCCCAGTTGGTGTTAATCCACCGTACCTAGGTGTTAACCCACCGTACCTAGGTGTTAATCCACCGTACCTAGGTGTTAACCCACCGTACCTAGGTGTTAATCCCACTAGGTGTTAATCCACCTAGGTGTTAATCCACCGTACCTAGGTGTTAACCCACAGTTAGGTGTTAATCCAACCCACCTTACCTAGGTGTTAATCCACCGTACCTAGGTGTTAATCCACCGTACCTAGGTGTTAATCCACCTAGGTGTTAACCCACCGTACCTAGGTGTTAACCCACCAGTTGTACCTAGGTGTTAATCCACCGTACCTAGGTGTTAATCCACCGTTAATCCACCTTGGTGTTAATACCCACCGTACCTAGGTGTTAATCCACCGTACCTAGGTGTTAATCCACCGTACCTAGGTGTTAAGGTGTTAACCCACCATACCTAGGTGTTAATCCACCGTACCTAGGTGTTAATCCACCGTACCATACCTAGGTGTTAACCGTACCTAGGTGTTAATCCTAGGTGTAACCCACCGTTCCTAGGTGTTAATCCACCGTACCTAGGTGTTAATCCACCGTACCTAGGTGTTAATCCACCGTTCCTAGGTGTTAATCCACCTTACCTAGGTGTTAATCCACCGTACCTAGGTGTTAATCCACCGTACCTAGGTGTTAATCCACCGTACCCACCGTACCTAGGTGTTAACCCACAGTTGCTAGGTGTTAATCCACCGTACCTAGGTGTTAATCCACCGTACCTAGGTGTTAATCCACCGTTCCTAGGTGTTAATCCACCGTACCTAGGTGTTAATCCACCGTACCTAGGTGTTAACCCCGTACCTAGGTGTTAATCCACCGTACCTAGGTGTTAATCCACCTGCTAGGTGTTAATCCACCGTACCTAGGTGTTAATCCACCGTACCTAGGTGTTAATCCACAGTTGCTAGGTGTTAATCCACCGTACCTAGGTGTTAATCCACCTAGGTGTTAACCCACCGTACCTAGGTGTTAATCCACCGTACCTAGGTGTTAATCCCACCTAGGTGTTAACCCACCGTTACCTAGGTGTTAACCCACCGTACCTAGGTGTTAACCCACCGTACCTAGGTGTTAATCCACCGTACTTTACCTAGGTGTTAATCCACCGTACCTAGGTGTTAACCCACCGTACCTAGGTGTTAATCCACCGTACCTAGGTGTTAATCCACCGTACCTAGGTGTTAATCCACCGTACCTAGGTGTTAACCCACCGTACCTAGGTGTTAATCCACCGTACCTAGGTGTTAATCCACCGTACCTAGGTGTTAACCCACCGTACCTAGGTGTTAATCCACCGTACCCACCGTACCTAGGTGTTAATCCACCGTACCTAGGTGTTAATCCACCGTACCTAGGTGTTAATCCACCGTACCTAGGTGTTAACCCACCGTACCTAGGTGTTAATCCACCGTACCCACCGTTCCTAGGTGTTAATCCACCGTACCTAGGTGTTAATCCACCGTACCTAGGTGTTAACCCACCGTACCTAGGTGTTAATCCACCGTACCTAGGTGTTAATCCACCGTACCTAGGTGTTAATCCACCGTACCTAGGTGTTAATCCACCGTATCCACCGTACCTAGGTGTTAACCCACCGTACCTAGGCTGTCATTGAAAATAAGAATTTGTTATTAACTGACTTGCCTAGTTAAATAAAAAAAAATTAAAAACACACTCCCATGAATGTCATACATGATGGGTCATTAGCTTCCCTACATAAATTACACCAACCTTCACACATCTAGATGGCCAGGTGGGGTGGGTGTGTAGCCAGAGATAGCAGTGGGGTCAAACTGTAGACCCCAGTTCCTTCATTTGAATATAAAAATGGATTTGATCAAATAAAACTATCTTCTATCTCTGGGACCCTCAGGATGACAAATTAGAGCCAGATTACTGAATGTAAGTACATTATTTACCTTCAGAGGTGAATGTATCAAACCAGTTGCCGTGATAAAAGTGTTTTGTTGTTGTTCACTCTCCTCAAACAACAGCATGGTATTTGTTCACTGTAATAGCTACTGTAAATTGTACAGTGCAGATTAACAGGAATTGAAGCTTTCTTCCCATATAAGACATGTCTATGTTCTGTTACAACATCATGTTAATCACATTAGTGCTCGTTAGTTCAACCGTCCCGGGACACCGATCCCGTAGAGGATTAATTCAAGGGGAAATCTGTAGTTGATACATCCATTTATGGACTTATAAATTATATATATTCATTGATTGTTGAAGAATATAACTTATGCCCCATGAGCTTAGTTCAACTGTCACACAACATATAAGCTTGTTTTTCTCCAATGTTTTAAACATTGTAAATGTAAACAAACACTGAATAGCCTCATAACATGGTTAAAATAATATGTTGATATCATGGATGGTCAGTCCTTGCATCCATAGCTCTGTCTATTCATCTGAGAGTGGTTACATTTCTCCAGGCCCATCTCTCAGCGTTTTACCAAAGCAGTCCTTACATCCATAGCTCTGTCTATTCATCTGAGAGTGGTTACATTTCTCCAGGCCCATCCCTCAGCGTTTTACCAAAACAGTCCTTACATCCATAGCTCTGTCTATTCATCTGAGAGTGGTTACATTTCTCCAGGCCCATCTCTCAGTCCTTACATCCATAGCTCTTTATTCATCAAAACAGTCCGTTTTATATCCATAGCTCTGTCTATTCATCTGAGAGTGGTTACATTTCTCCAGGCCCATCCCTCAGCGTTTTACCAAAACAGTCCTTACATCCATAGCTCTGTCTATTCATCTGAGAGTGGTTACATTTCTCCAGGCCCATCTCTCAGCGTTTTACCAAAACAGTCCTTACATCCATAGCTCTGTCTATTCATCTGAGAGTGGTTACATTTCTCCAGGCCCATCTCTCAGCGTTTTACCAAAACAGTCCTTACATCCATAGCTCTGTCTATTCATCTGAGAGTGGTTACATTTCTCCAGGCCCATCTCTCAGCGTTTTACCAAAACAGTCCTTACATCCATAGCTCTGTCTATTCATCTGAGAGTGGTTACATTTCTCCAGGCCCATCCCTCAGCGTTTTACCAAAACAGAGGCGGGGTCGACCGTTTTGTTATTGTTTCATCTGTAGATTTGCCCTTTAAACAGCTGCATATTATGAAGATATCAAAGTGCCTCCAACTAAAAGGTAAACAAGAGGCCTGTAGCAAATGCAGAATATGACATTCATTTTTCACATGTAAATAGTACTTTTCAGTAGAGCTCAATGCAGGCCATTCCATGAGCGCAGCATTTATTTTTCACCTCAAATCAATGAGCCACATCAGTCCTCCATGATAATAAAATCATAAACAACACAGTAGGGCTGGCTAATAAGGTAAAACAATTTAGCTAATCTATACATCCATACTTCCAAGGCCTATTTTTGAAGATCAAGGGGTATAACATTTATTGTAATGACTGTAATTGTGATAGACTTAGATTTTTTATGTTATAATATAATTTAATCGCATTCTTATATGTAGTAGAAAACGATGGGTTAGAAAAAGCCTACATAACCAACCCAGCCACCTCAGTCATAAACTGTTCTCTCTGCTACCGCACGGCAAGCAGTACCGGAGCGCCAAGTCTAGGACCAAGAGGCCTCTAAACAGCTTCTACCCCCCAAGCCATAAGACTCATAAACAGCTTCTACCCTCCAAGCCATAAGACTCCTAAACAGCTTCTACCCTCCAAGCCATAAGACTCCTGAACAGCTTCTACCCTCCAAGCCATAAGACTCCTAAACAGCTTCTACCCTCCAAGCCACAAGACTCCTGAACAGCTTCTACCCTCCAAGCCATAAGACTCCTAAACAGCTTCTACCCTCCAAGCCATAAGACTCCTGAACAGCTTCTACCCCCAAGCCATAAGACTCCTGAACAGCTTCTACCCCCAAGCCATAAGACTCCTGAACAGCTTCTACCCCCCCAAGCCATAAGACTCCTGAACAGCTTCTACCCCCCAAGCCATAAGACTCCTGAACAGCTTCTACCCCCCAAGCCATAAGTCTCCTGAACAGCTTCTACCCCCAAGCCATAAGACTCCTAAACAGCTTCTACCCCCAAGCCATAAGACTCCTGAACAGCTTCTACCCCCAAGCCATAAGACTCCTGAACAGCTTCTACCCCCAAGCCATAAGACTCCTGAACAGCTTCTACCCCCCAAGCCATAAGACTCCTAAACAGCTTCTACCCCCAAGCCATAAGACTCCTGAACAGCTTCTACCCCCCAAGCCATAAGACTCCTAAACAGCTTCTACCCTCCAAGCCATAAGACTCCTAAACAGCTTCTACCCTCCAAGCCATAAGACTCCTGAACAGCTTCTACCCTCCAAGCCATAAGACTCCTGAACAGCTTCTACCCTCCAAGCCATAAGACTCCTGAACAGCTAATCAAATGGCAACCCAGACTAATTGTAGTAGTAGTAGCTACATTGGTCATATTGATTTTACATGTATTATCACACCTTTAATGTTGCATGCAATAATTGATCTGCTTTTTGACAATTTCACCTCTCACCACAGCATGGCACTACAGTCAAAGTACAGTCCAAAAACAAACTTCCGTTTCATGCTCCCCCAGTTTCCGGAAGATCTCTGTACAATGATGGAGAAAATGGAATCCTAAGACCGTACCCAACTATTCAAGCGGATTTGTTAGAATAAAACGACCAAAGTTCAAGATAACGAATAACGACACAAATACAAGACAGGTACTGTGAATGTCATATTGACATATTTAAATGTTGTTAACTAGATATAAAGTGGGCTGTTAAATTGTGCTAACCTGTTAGCTAGCTGGCGCTTTAGCAAGCAGCTAAAACTCTTAACTTCGGGAAGGTGTTGGCTAACTGACTAGCTTCATCGCCTGGCTAACTGACTAGCTTCATCACCTAGCTAACTGACTAGCTTCATCACCTAGCTAACTGACTAGCTTCATCACCTAGCTAACTGACTAGCTTCATCACCTAGCTAACTGACTAGCTTCATCACCTAGCTAACTGACTAGCTTCAACATCTAGCTAACTGACTAGCTTCATCACCTAGCTAACTTACTAGCTTTCATCACCTAGCTAACTTACTAGCTTTCCTCACCTAGCTAACTGACTAGCTTCGTCACCTAGCTAACTGACTAGGTTCGCCACCTAGCTAACTGACTAGGTTCATCACCTAGATAGATAGGTAGGTTAGATGAGCGTTGATTTACTGGCTTCGTTTCGTGTTGGTGACAATATGTCAGGTAGGTAGTTAACATTGTTTCCATGTATTCATTCATTTACTTAATAGTTGGCTAGCCAGTTATGAACAGCAAAAACAACGTAAAGTCGCTAATAACGTTTCGTGTATAGAATAACAACTTAATCATATAATTTTGTGTGTAAGTGGATGTCTATATTTAACCTTTTACACAAAAGGCATCCGAAGAGCTGATGACTGCAAGTTTAAACGTTTTCTCCTTAGCCTGTTAGCCAATGTTATTAAATGGTATGTTGGCCAGACGAATGTCTTAACTAGATAGCTACATTTAGTCTTGACAACTTGAAATCATAAAATAATAATGTTGTTAGTATATCGTTAGCTAGCTGAGTTAACACGAGCTGTTTTCTCCATCTTTCAGATGCCATTTCCAGCCAGATGCTAAGGGTGTTAGCTAGCATGCTAATAGTTAGATCCCCAGATTCCATTTTGTTTTTGTCGACTTTGGTCTGACTGGTTAGCTGCTGCTGCTGCTGCTGCTGATTATTATTATTATCAAAACACGGGACTCCGTTAGGATAATACTTTCGTGGGCATCAGAGTAAACGATGCCCACCAAGCCAGGAAAGATTTTCCTTGATATCGGAAACGTCCTTATTAATAACTATAGTTTATTGAACGCTAGCTAACTTAGTAGCTAATACGCTGGCTAGTTAACCTGATTTCTGCTATTTGTTGATGTTAGTTAGTCCTGGTCAATAACATCAAAATATGTGTGTTTTATTAATGTGCTGCATGCCATAAATCACATCACCTGTCTGTGGTCTTCCCCACCTGCTGACTGTGTCAGTGTGTCGAAGATGCAGCTAGGCATTTCTATTGTCGACCCGGTACAGCCAGTAGAGGATGGCGATGGCCTACTTCTCTCAGCCTGCTTCCTCTCGAGGTTTCTTCCTTCTAGGGACTTTTTCCTGGCTCTACCTGGCTTGCTCATTGGGTTCTAGGCCAGGCTACTGTAAAGGCACATTTTGACAACTGCTGATGTAAAAATACATTTTGATTGATTCATTTGATTGATTATCCCTAGCAGCTGGATTGTGGTGACTCAGCGATAGACAGCGTTTATCTCCAACTTCTCTCCCTTCGACACTCGATGGAGGGCTCCGACAGTTCTGAGCCGGGCGCCAGTGACCAACCAGAGGTCCAGCGCAGGCGGCAACGGGACCGGCTAGACCGGGAGGAGGCCTTCTACCAGTTTGTCAACAACCTGAGTGAGGCAGACTACCGGCTGATGAGAGACAACAACCTGCTGGGTACCCCAGGTAACTGACTCTCCTTTAATACACCTGTTATAAACCACTAACACACCTCATTAGACAACAACCTGCTGGGTACCCCAGGTAACTGACTCTCCTTTAATTCACCTGTTATAAACCACTAACACACCTCATTAGACAACAACCTGCTGGGTACCCCAGGTAACTGACTCTCCTTTAATACACCTGTTATAAACCACTAACACACCTCATTAGACAACAACCTGCTGGGTACCCCAGGTAACTGACTCTCCTTTAATTCACCTGTTATAAACCACTAACACACCTCATTAGACAACAACCTGCTGGGTACCCCAGGTAACTGACTCTCCTTTAATTCACCTGTTATAAACCACTAACACACCTCATTAGACAACAACCTGCTGGGTACCCCAGGTAACTGACTTTCCTTTAATTCACCTGTTATAAACCACTAACACACCTCATTAGACAACAACCTGCTGGGTACCCCAGGTAACTGACTCTCCTTTAATACACCTGTTATAAACCACTAACACACCTCATTAGACAACAACCTGCTGGGTACCCCAGGTAACTGACTCTCCTTTAATTCACCTGTTATAAACCACTAACACACCTCATTAGACAACAACCTGCTGGGTACCCCAGGTAACTGACTCTCCTTTAATTCACCTGTTATAAACCACTAACACACCTCATTAGACAACAACCTGCTGTGAACCCCAGGTAACTGACTCTCCTTTAATTCACCTGTTATAAACCACTAACACACCTCATTAGACAACAACCTGCTGGGTACCCCAGGTAACTGACTTTCCTTTAATTCACCTGTTATAAACCACTAACACACCTCATTAGACAACAACCTGCTGGGTACCCCAGGTAACTGACTCTCCTTTAATACACCTGTTATAAACCACTAACACACCTCATTAGACAACAACCTGCTGGGTACCCCAGGTAACTGACTCTCCTTTAATTCACCTGTTATAAACCACTAACACACCTCATTAGACAACAACCTGCTGGGTACCCCAGGTAACTGACTCTCCTTTAATTCACCTGTTATAAACCACTAACACACCTCATTAGACAACAACCTGCTGTGAACCCCAGGTAACTGACTCTCCTTTAATTCACCTGTTATAAACCACTAACACACCTCATTAGACAACAACCTGCTGGGTACCCCAGGTAACTGACTCTCCTTTAATACACCTGTTATAAACCACTAACACACCTCATTAGACAACAACCTGCTGGGTACCCCAGGTAACTGACTCTCCTTTAATTCACCTGTTATAAACCACTAACACACCTCATTAGACAACAACCTGCTGGGTACCCCAGGTAACTGACTCTCCTTTAATACACCTGTTATAAACCACTAACACACCTCATTAGACAACAACCTGCTGGGTACCCCAGGTAACTGACTCTCCTTTAATACACCTGTTATAAACCACTAACACACCTCATTAGACAACAACCTGCTGGGTACCCCAGGTAACTGACTCTCCTTTAATACACCTGTTATAAACCACTAACACACCTCATTAGACAACAACCTGCTGTGAACCCCAGGTAACTGTAATACATATGGGGGTTAACAGAGCATTGTAGACATGAGTTTTCTATCTCATTTAAAAAGTTAATGTCTTTGTGTTCTTTTTGATTTAGGGCTTTATTTCTCTACTGCAGACTGGGTTGAATGACATTTTCGGTCAGTTTTTTAGATTGGCTATCGAAGGTTGTTGTCTCAGGTTTGAGTTTTTCTTATCATGCCACATCCAGGTCAGTGGGGTGGGCAGTATGTTTGGAGCATCCGCTAGTGGAACACCTTTCCTGGGGAGAGCAGTGAGAGGACAGGGCCTGTCCTGGTAAGTCTGGTGGTTCTCAGTACTGTCCTGTTGCTGTGTAACCAGGAGACAAACTACAGCTTTATGGGAAAATACTTGGGTATTTCCAGTAGTAAATGAAGGCAGTTAGAGCCAGTGTCGGTGTACTGAGTTGTAGTTTCATCCCTCCTAGGTGAGATCACAGCAGAGGAGTTGTTGAGTCGGCTGCAGCAGATTAAGGATGGACCAGAGCAGCAGCAGCCTAGCATCAACACCAGTGAGACTGGAGAAGCTACAGGAGGTAAGGCTCCTCTGTACTTTTCATTATGTCTTTCAAGCAGAAATTAAAAGTTCATCAACTTTTAAAGATGGAGTCCTTAATGGTGACATTATGACCGTCACTGCAAACCATTAGAATGTTGATGTGTTCTGTCTTCCATTAGAATGTTGATGTGTTCTGTCTTCCATTGGAATGTTGATATGTTCTGTCTTCCATTAGAATGTTGATATGGTCTGTCTTCCATTAGAATGTTGATATGTTCTGTCTTCCATTAGAATGTTGATATGGTCTGTCTTCCATTAGAATGTTGATATGGTCTGTCTTCCATTAGAATGTTGATATGTTCTGTCTTCCATTAGAATGTTGATATGTTCTGTCTTCCATTAGAATGTTGATATGTTCTGTCTTCCATTAGAATGTTGATATGTTCTGTCTTCCTTTAGAATGTTGATATGTTCTGTCTTCCATTAGAATGTTGATATGTTCTGTCTTCCATTAGAATGTTGATATGTTCTGTCTTCCATTAGAATGTTGATATGGTCTGTCTTCCATTAGAATGTTGATATGGTCTGTCTTCCATTAGAATGTTGATATGTTCTGTCTTCCATTAGAATGTTGATATGTTCTGTCTTCCATTAGAATGTTGATATGTTCTGTCTTCCATTAGAATGTTGATATGTTCTGTCTTCCATTAGAATGTTGATATGTTCTGTCTTCCATTAGAATGTTGATATGGTCTGTCTTCCATTAGAATGTTGATGTGTTCTGTCTTCCTTTAGAATGTTGATATGGTCTGTCTTCCATTAGAATGTTGATATGTTCTGTCTTCCATTAGAATGTTGATATGTTCTGTCTTCCATTAGAATGTTGATATGGTCTGTCTTCCATTAGAATGTTGATATGTTCTGTCTTCCATTAGAATGTTGATATGGTCTGTCTTCCATTAGAATGTTGATATGTTCTGTCTTCCATTAGAATGTTGATATGTTCTGTCTTCCATTAGAACTGGCAGAAGGTCCAGAGGACCCGTCTAACGGCGACACCCTCTTGGATTGGCTGAACACCGTCAGGCGGACAGGCAACACCACCCGCAGTGGTCACCGAGGCAACCAGTCATGGCGGGCAGTGAGCCGGACCAACCCAAACAGCGGAGACTTCCGGTTCAGTCTGGAGATCAATGTTAACCGTAACCTGGCCGAGCAGCAGGCCCGTGCGGAGGGGGAGGCCGAGGCGCAGGAGGAGGCCCCAACTAGAGCACCTGGCAATGGGGTGGAGGTCCAGCCTGAGGCGGAGGTGCCCATGGAGACAGGAGAGGTGCTGGAGGAACCAGTTGTGGAGGAGATGGCTGTCATAGTGGAACCAGAAGCGGAGATGGAGCCAGAGGCTGAAGTAGAAGCTGAGCCAGTGGCTGACGTAGAAGCTGAGCCAGTGGCTGACGTAGAAGCAGAGGCTGAAGTAGAAGCAGAGGCTGAAGTAGAAGCTGAGCCAGAGGCTGAAGTAGAAGCAGAGCCAGAGGCTGACGTAGAAGCAGAGGCTGAAGTAGAAGCTGAGCCAGAGGCTGAAGTAGAAGCAGAGCCAGAAGTAGAAGCTGAGCCAGAGGCTGAAGTAGAAGCTGATCCAGAGGCAGAACTAGAAGCTGAGCTAGAGGCTGAAGTAGAAGCTGAGCCAGAGGCTGAAGTAGAAGCTGAGCCAGAGGCTGAAGTAGAAGCTGAAGCTGAGCCAAGGCAGAAGCTGAGCCAGAGGCTGAAGTAGAAGCTGAGCCAGAGGCTGAAGTAGAAGCTGAGCCAGAGGCTGAAGTAGAAGCTGAGCCAGAAGTAGAGGCTGAGCCAGAGGCTGAAGTAGAAGCTGATCCAGAGGCAGAACTAGAAGCAGAGATGGTCCCAGAGTTAGTAGTAGAGGTAGTCCCACAGCCGCCCAGCCCTGTCACCACCACCCCTCCTGTCTCCAGACCAGTCAGTCCTCTGGTGCAGGCCCCTCCAGCCGCCCCTGCCCCTCCTAGCCCGCCCCCTGAGGAGCCTCCGCGACGGGGCCAGAGACGAGCCCGCAGCCGTAGCCCTGAGCAGCGCCGGACCAGGGCTCGCACCACACGAAGTCGTTCCCCCCTCACCCTGGACCGACTCCCCCGCCACGTCCCCACCTCACACAGCCCCCCCACCCTGTCCCCCCAGGCCCCCGCAGAGGGAAGCTCACGGACTCGACAGCATGTTCTGTCCCGGCAAAGCACCGCAGAGTACGAGGCCCAGTCAGCCGGAACAGGGTTTGACACAGGGTCTGGGAACGCCCCAGAGCCCGGTACCACCCCACCCCAGGAGGGAGAGGCCGCGGGCGGGGAGGGAGCAGCAGGACGACGTCCTCCCACCATCATGCTGGACCTGCAGGTGCGTCGTGTTCGTCCAGGTGAGTACCGCCAGAGGGACAGCATTGCTAACAGAACCCGCTCACGCTCCCAGAACTCCAACAACACCTTCCTGTACGAGAGTGAGAGGGGGGGGTTCCGCAGGACCTTCTCCCGGTCCGAACGTGCTGGTGTGAGGACGTACGTCAGCACCATCAGGATCCCCATCAGGAGGATCAGTGATGCGGGGTTGGGAGAGGCCACCTCCATGGCTCTGCAGACCATGATACGACAGATCATGACCGGCTTCGGAGAGCTCAGCTACTTCATGGACTCGGACTCTGACTCCTCGGACTCAAACCGTGGCGGTGGTAACCCCACTGGCGCTGCCGACCTGGCCGAGGCGCTCAACACTCCCGACGGGGGAGTAGCCGGCATGGCGGAGGGGGCGGAGCCTCCTGTCTCAGTGGGTGGGCCTAGTGTGGGAGGAGCCGGGGAGGCAAGGACAGAGGAGAGGGAGGGGGAGGACGGGATGGGTCTAGGTCTGTCCCCGGGAATAGGTTTAGGGGTGGGGGCCACCCCCAGGGAGGGGCGAGCTCGGCCCCGTGCCCCCATCAGTCTGGAGGAACCGGGGTCGCTACCCTTCCTCCGCCTTGCTCACTTCTTCCTCCTGAATGATGAGGATGAGGAACAGCCCAGAGGACTCACCAAGGAGCAGATCGACAACCTCTCCACCAGGAACTTTGGGGAGAGTGATGCTCTGAAGACCTGCAGTGTGTGTATCACAGAGTATGCTGAGGGGAACAAGTTGAGGAAGTTGCCCTGTTCTCATGAGTACCATGTTCACTGTATCGACCGCTGGCTGTCTGAGAACTCCACCTGTCCTATCTGCCGCAGGGCCGTGTTGGTGTCTGCTAACCGGGAGAGTGTGGTCTAACCTGGAGAGCTGGAGGTCAGGGGTCAGCGGTGCTCCAGGCAGACAGTATATAACACCGTGTCAGTTCTGTAGGCCTTTCTCCTAGTCAGACCACTTACGTTGTTCATGTTTTCATTCTTAAGCCATCACTGACTTTTATCCAACTGACATGCTGGTGTTTGGACAGAGAGACTGACAGGAAGGAAGGAAGGTGATGTCCTCATAGACTCTGTAGGAAGAGACGTGAGAAAGGGATGTAACTGTCCCCTGTTGGCTAACAGACCCCCACTCTCCCCTACCTGTCTTACCCCAAAAGGGACTCCACTGTCCCCACCTGACCCTGCTCTCCACCTAAAAGACTTGACCCCACTCTCCCCTACCTGTCTTACCCCAAAAGGGACTCCACTGTCCCCACCTGACCCTGCTCTCCACCTAAAAGACTGCATTTATCAATACTCTGGAACGGCTCACAGACTGTCCGTGTGTCAAAGCTTTGCTGAATTAGTTTTTAAGTTAAAACTGTAGAATGTTGTACAGGCGTTAATGGGGAGAACAAGATGTGGCGGACTTTCAGTTTATTTGGACTCGTGTTGCATCATATTCATGACATCGGACCAATAGTACTGATTATTGATTATGAATTGTGTTGAGATGGGTTGTAGGTATCTGTTAACTGATGCTAGTATGTAGTCTAACTCTAGCCCATCACATGAAGCATTTTCTATTTCTGCCCTCTGACAGTGTTTCATCATGACCTGGCCTGTGTACACAAAGCATATCACAGTATCAGTGGGGGTCTAGGATCAGTCCGTCAGTGGGGGTCTAGGATCAGTGGGGGTCTAGGATCAGTCCGTCAGTGGGGGTCTAGGATCAGTCCGTCAGTGGGGGTCTAGGATCAGTCCGTCAGTGGGGGTCTAGTAGTCCGTGGGGGTCTAGGATCAGTCCGTCAGTGGGGGTCTAGTATCAGTGGGGGTCTAGGATCAGTCCGTCAGTGGGGGTCTAGGATCAGTCCGTCAGTGGGGGTCTAGGATCAGTTCGTCAGTGGGGGTCTAGGATCAGTCCGTCAGTGGGGGTCTAGGATCAGTCCGTCAGTGGGGGTCTAGGATCAGTCCGTCAGTGGGGGTCTAGGATCAGTCCGTCAGTGGGGGTCTAGGATCAGTCCGTCAGTGGGGGTCTAGGATCAGTCCGTCAGTGGGGGTCTAGGATCAGTCCGTCAGTGGGGGGATCAGTCTAGGATCAGTCCGTCAGTGGGGGTCTAGGGTCAGTGGGGGTCTAGGATCAGTCCATCAGTGGGGGTCTAGGATCAGTCCGTCAGTGGGGGTCTAGGATCAGTCCCTCAGTGGGGGTCTAGGATCAGTCCGTCAGTGGGGGTCTAGGGTCAGTGGGGGTCTAGGATCAGTCCATCAGTGGGGGTCTAGGATCAGTCCGTCAGTGGGGGTCTAGGATCAGTCCATCAGTGGGGGTCTAGGATCAGTCCCTCAGTGGGGGTCTAGGATCAGTCCCTCAGTGGGGGTCTAGGATCAGTCCCTCAGTGGGGGTCTAGGATCAGTCCCTCAGTGGGGGTCTAGGATCAGTCCGTCAGTGGGGGTCTAGGATCAGTCCCTCAGTGGGGGTCTAGGATCAGTCCCTCAGTGGGGGTCTAGGATCAGTCCATATAATCTTATTCATTATGACCTAAAAGGGCCAACTGATCCTAGATCATCACTCCTACTCTGGGACACTTTATGGATACGGCCCCTGAATGATAATGACAAGCTCCTTATGATCCTAACCCTGTCACTATGACAACCTGTTGGTTCTGCTACCATGTGACCAGGAAGTGAACAGACGGCTGCATTATGGCTCCGTCTTCACCACCCTATCTCTATATAGTGCACTACCCATAGGACTCTAGTCAGAAGTACTGCTCTATATCGGGGATAGTGCCGTTTGGGAATCACATTTATGGGTTCCATGTGGTGTTGCATGAAGGATCTGGATTTAGACCCCTGCCGGGCCAGGTTTAAGCCCCGTGTCTAACCCAGGCCAGGTTAAACCCCGGCCAGGCCAGGTTAGACCCAGGCCAGGTTAGAGGCCAGGTCAGACTCAGGCCAGGTTAGACCCCGGCCAGGCTGCTGCCTCTGTCCTGTGTTTTGGCCTAGAACTTCTACCAACAAGAGACATCTTCATATCTGGAACACCAGTGCAATAACTACAGAATGGGAAAACTGAAGAAGTGTAATATTCTAAACTTGTATATTATTATTTCTAAAATATTGTAGACTGAATATTCACAGTTAAAACGAAGACTTGTTCCCTTTTTAAAATGTGTTAATCTTTTTATTTTCTTGAGCTTGGTTCTTTGTGTACATTCTGATAGCGCTCTCTCTTGTCGAGCGGTGGGCCTGTAGGATGCTGTATGTTGGCTGTTCACGCAGAGGGAGGGAGTGTTCCATGCCACGATGACATCACATTCTATAGGTTCCATGTGTTCTCACGGTTGCCGTCATTACCTCCTCCCTGTACAAATAAAGTTTTGGGTGGTTGAAGCTCTGTTATTGTTGATAATGACCAGTTGTAAATGAAGTGTATTGTGTCTTTCTGTCTTACTAACCTGGCTGTCTTCATCAAGGCATCCTACTGCACTATGTTGCATTGGTCCCAAATGGCTCCCTATTCCCTATAGTGACTTACTTTTGACCGGAGTCCTAGGTTGTTTGGGTCACAGGCCAGTTCCCTGTTTTAACAGGCTGTAGTTTAATATCTGTGTGGTCACAAAGGACACCTCTCTATCATGAAATACAGTGCATTTGGAAAGTATTCAGACCCCTTGACTTTTTCCACATTTTTTTTTACGTTACAGCCGTGTTCTAAAATAGATTAAATAAAAATATTTCCTCAGCAATCTACATAATGACATCACAATAACCTGTAATTTATTACCTTTATTTAACTAGGCAAGTCAGTTAAGATCAAATTCTTATTTTCAATGACGGCCTAGGAACAGTGGGTTAACTGCCTGTTCAGGGGCAGAATGACAGAGTTGTACCTTGTCAGCTCGGGGATTTGAACTTGCAAACTTTCGGTTACGAGTCCAACGCTCTAACCACTAGGCTACCCTGCCGCCCCACAATACCCCGTAATGACAAAGCAAAAACAGGTTTTTAGACATTTCATTCACAAGTATTCAGACCCTTTGCTATGAGACTCGAAATTGAGCTCAGGTGCATCATGTTTCCATTGATCATCCTTGAGATGTTTCTACAACTTGATTGGAGTCCACCTGTGGTAAATTCAATTGATTGGACATGATTTGGAAAGGCACACACCTGTCTATATAAGGTCCCACAGTTGACAGTGCATGTCAGAGCAAAAACCAAACCATGAGGTGGAAGGAATTGTCCGTAGTGCTCCGAGACAGGATTGTGTTGAGACGCAGATCTGGGGAAGCGTACCAAAAAGATTTTGCAGCCCTGAAGGTCCCCAAGAACACAGTGGCCTCAATCATTCTTAAATGGAAGATGTTTGGAACCACCAAGACTTCCTAGAGCTGGCCATCAGGCCAAACTTAGCAATCAGGGGAGAAGGGCCTTGGTCAGGGATGTGACCAAGAACTTGATGGTCACTCTGACAGAGCTCTAGAGTTCCTCTGTGGAGATGGGAGAACCCACCAATCAGGCCTTTATGGTAGAGTGGCCAGACGGAAGCCACTCCTCAGTAAGTCACATGACAGCCCACTTGGAGTTTGCCAAAAGGCACCTAAAGGACTCTCAGACCATGTAGAAACAAGATTCTCTGGTCTGATGAAACCAAGATTGAACTCTGGCCTGAATATTAAGCGTCACATCTGTAAAAAAAAAAAACGTGGCACCATCCCTACGGTGAAGCATGGTGGTGGCAGCATCCCTACGGTGAAGCATGGTGGTGGCAGCATCCCTACGGTGAAGCATGGTGGTGGCAGCATCCCTACGGTGAAGCATGGTGGTGGCAGCATCCCTACGGTGAAGCATGGTGGTGGCAGCATCCCTACGGTGAAGCATGGTGGTGGCACCATCCCTACGGTGAAGCATGGTGGTGGCACCATCCCTACGGTGAAGCATGGTGGTGGCAGCATCATGCTTTGGGGATGTTTTTCAGCGGCAGGGACTGGGTGACTAGTCAGGATCGAGGCAAAGATGAGCAGAGCAAAGTACAGAGAGATCCTTGATGAAAACCTACTCCAGATCGCTCCGGACCTCAGACTGGGGTGAAGGTTCACCTTCCATCAGGACAATGACCCTGATCACGCAGCCAAGACAACACAGGAGTGGCTTCGGGACTTGTCTCTGTATGTCCATGAGAGGCCCAGCCAGACCCCGAGCCAGACCCCGGACTTGATCCCGATTGAACATCTCTGGAGAGACCTGAAAATAGCTGTGCAGCAACGCTCCCCATCCAACCTGACAAGAGCTTGAGAGGATCTGCAGAGAAGAATGGGAGAAACTCCCCAAATACAGGGGTGCCAAGCTCATAGCGTCATAACCAAGAAGACTTGATCGCTGCCTAAAGGGCTTCAACAAAGTACTGAGTAAAGGGTCTGAATACATAGGTAAATGTCATATATTCATAAAAAAATAAAATTATAATTCTGAACTTGTTTTTACTTTGTCGTTATGGGGTATTGTGTAGATGGGGGACGACAATTGAATGTCTTTTAGAATAAGGCTGTAACCGAACAAAATGAGGAAAAAGTCAAGGGGTCTGAATACTTTCTGAAGGCACTGTGTATATATTGGGGCGTTTAAGTGGATTTTCCCCCAGTGTTATACATGCGATGTGATGATAAATACCACTTTCCCACTTGGTTATGAACGCAGCATGAAAGGCATTGCATGGTCAATCAGATATCTGCATTCTACATGGGCCGTGCGACATTTACAGTGATACGGCCTATGCGTGTCAGGGCATTCCCACTGAAGATGTTTATAACTAAACTAAGCTAGACCACTGCCCGGGAACTAATTACTCGTAGTGGGCAGAGCCAAGCACGAGCTAGAGATCCTATTGGCGCGTTCTAGCTAACATTTGCATATTGCCATTAGGGAACGCCTAATGCGCGTGTGCATTAACTCAATTTGCCTCTGCACTCCTAAACAATGCCATTTTTTTTAAATAAATGTTGGCAAAGGGTAAAGTATACACAACTCACATGCTGACCAGACCGGACACGTCGCGTGCGCGAGCGTCGCAAAATAAATGTAGAAATCCATGTTATTCAATTATTGCATCCACACTGCTCGCGTGCGCCAACGAGCGTCTGCGACGCCAAGGGCTAAAATAGAACTCATTCCTATTTCTGACGCAGATCGCGCTGAAAGTCCTGCCTCTCCCATCTCCTCATTGGTTTATAGAAGCAGGTACCCACGTGTCATCTCCTCACAACTGTTTAATCTACGAGAAAATTAGCAGAATATCGGCCAAAATCAATCTCGTTCTCTCCTCTCTCACTGCCGGACACTGGGCTTCCTCTCAGCACCATATTTGGTTGTGAGCAGAAACGCCGAGCGGATGACTCAAGTATATAGATCCGGTGAAATATCTGTCTCATTGCTTTGCCGCGCAGAGCTGTTGTGAAGGAAGTTAATCAAGATTCCCATAACTTTGCTCACGAGTGTCTCAGCGATCTAATGGACTGTCTCAGTGCTAGAGGCGTAACTACAGACACTGGTTCGATTCCGGGCTGTATCACAACCGGCCATGATCGGGAGTCCCATAGTGGCGGCGCATAAATTGGCCCAGCGTCGCACGGGTTAGGGGAGGATTTGGCCGGAGTTGGCCATAATTGTAAAATAAGTTTTTGTTCTTAACTGACTTCCCTGGTTAAATAAAGGCTAAATAAAATTATGTGGTAGACAAAAAACTCTAGCAATTACGGTATTATGGTCAAGGCAATAAGAAGGAAGTGAAGGGTGGAATGTCATCCATTTCTTTTCAACTCTACTAAAGGAACGATGGCGCTCCGGACGTTAGGTTGTCACTTGGGGCGTTTTCAAGGGATTTACCGCCAGGTAAGACCTGTAGAATAAAACGAATGTCACCTGTTCTAAAACGGAGCTACAGAATAGTGCCTTGTCTTTGGAAGACACTTTTATTAACGAGGGGCATGTGTAGTCGTCTACAGTACAACTTCTGTATTAAATTGTAAGCTACTAACTTTTGTTTAGAATGTGTAATTCATATCGAATTGTACAACTTTAAGAAACGACACCGCTACAGTTAACCGATTTACCGTAATTACCCGAATACAGTTAACCCCAGCTTTTTGCCGAATTTATCATAGTAGTACTTCATTTGACCACGTAGGGACGCTGTCTACACGTTCATGTGAATATTTCTTTACATGCATGATTGTTTTTGCACACTTACATTCACCCATCTGTCTCTGGCCATGTTGTCCCAGCTACAGCCCCAGTCCTGTGGGCTGGCTGTGTTGGGGGTGTGGGGGTTACCCATGGTGTCGTTGGGGGTGAGATGTAAGAGCTCCGGCCCTGTACAGGTGAGTCACCTGGACCACCTTGTGTTGACCGTGAAGAGTGTTCCAGACACCTGCACCTTCTACTCCTCTGTCCTGGGCATGGAGGTCATCACCTTTAAGGTACATTCTGAGTACTGAACACAGACTGCATAATCAATGATGAGTCTATTGATCACTTTTACTGAGACGTTAATTATTCTACTTTGGATAAAACAGGTTGTCAACGTTTTCTACTGTTCTGCCCGTGGTCGTTTCCACAATAGATTTGCTAACAACCAACAAGGTCATTAAATAAATCATAGATACACTCCAACTGGACTGTGTAACCACGTGGAAAACCCCAGCAGATGGTAGCATTGAACAGTCTCTCTTATTAAACCCCAGAAGATGGTAGCCTTGACCAGTCTCTTATTAAAACCCCAGAAGATGGTAGCCTTGACCAGTCTCTCTTATTAAAACCCCAGCAGATGGTAGCCTTGACCAGTCTCTCTTATTAAAACCCCAGCAGATGGTAGCCTTGACCAGTCTCTCTTATTAAAACCCCAGCAGATGGTAGCATTGACCAGTCTCTCTTATTAAAACCCCAGCAGATGGTAGCCTTGACCAGTCTCTCTTATTAAACCCCAGCAGATGGTAACCTTGACCAGTCTCTTATTAAACCCCAGCAGATGGTAGCCTTGACCAGTCTCTCTTATTAAACCCCAGCAGATGGTAGCCTTGACCAGTCTCTTATTATACCCCAGCAGATGGTAGCATTGACCAGTCTCTCTTCTTCTTTACCCCAGGGTAACCGTAAGGCGCTGTGTTTTGGGAAGCAGAAGTTGAACCTGCACCAGGTGGGTCAGGAGTTTGAACCCAAGGCTTTGAGACCCACCTCAGGATCAGCTGACCTCTGTCTCATCACCCTCACCCCCCTGGCTGCTGTAGCTACACACCTACAGGTGACACACACACACACACAGCCGCTACACCTCCCAAGTTATCTACTACATGGTTCCAGTCCTCCACCATAACCATATGGATGGACATGCTGTCTTCTAGTAGGATGCTGTTCTGCCATGTCCTGAAAGTCCCTGTGTGACTGTCTCATCTATCTGTCACCTGCAGGCGTGTGGTGTGGAGATAGAGGAGGGTCCAGTGGAGAGGAGTGGCGCTGTTGGACCCATCACATCTCTCTACTTCAGAGACCCAGACCACAACCTGATAGAGGTCTCTAACTACAACCAACCAACGAAGGACTGAGGCCTTATGTCAACCTCTAACTACATACAACCAACATCCTTTAGCTAAACAGCTACCATCAACAGCCTTTAGCTCAACATCTACCTTCAACAGCCTTTAGCTAAACATCTACCTTCAACAGCCTTTAGCTAAACATCTACCTTCAACAGCCTTTAGCTAAACATCTACCTTCAACAGCCTTAGAACAACCATTTAACTGCAACAGAAGAACAAAGGGCATTCTTATATTTTGTGTTTTTTTGCTCAGCCAACTTATTTGTCTTTTGGCAGGAAGATCACAGTAGTTAGACTGAAGAGTTAGTGCTAAGGTAACCTTTATGAGGACAACAACGTAGTTCCTACGTGTCATGTTTTGGCCTAGCCAGATCTGTATGTTAGCCAATTCCTTTGTTGTTTGGGGTGATGACTTGCCTTGTTAAATAAAATAAAAATGAAAGAGGCAAAATAGTTGTTTGAAGCAGAACCATATCTACAGTAGGTCAGTCTGCGTCGATTCACTTTCTGGTCAGTCTGCGTCAATTCAGTATCTACATGGAGTATTTTCAACTTTCTGGTCAGTCAGCAACAAACCAAAGTCCATTTTTAAGATGTAAATGTAGCATTACAGATACTATCATAACTAAATGCTGTAACTCCAGCTGGCCCTGTTTAGACCTGTTTATCAATGGATCTGGCCAGTCCACTCTGTTACAGAGGCTGTTCAGTTCATATTGACGTCATGTAGCTACAGCTTGTTGTTTCAGCTAGCAGGGCTGACTGGTCAGATAGCGTCAGCGGGCAGGCTAGTCCCAACAACACAGCTTGTTGTTTCAGCTAGCGTCAGCAGGCAGGCTAGTCCCAACAACACAGCTTGTTGTTTCAGCTAGCGTTAGCGGGCAGGCTAGTCCCAACAACACAGCTTGTTGTTTCAGCTAGCGTCAGCAGGCAGGCTAGTCCCAACAACACAGCTTGTTGTTTCAGCTAGCAGGGCTGACTGGTCAGATAGCGTCAGCGGGCAGGCTAGTCCCAACAACACAGCTTGTTGTTTCAGCTAGCGTCAGCGGGCAGGCTAGTCCCAACAACACAGCTTGTTGTTTCAGCTAGCAGGGCTGACTGGTCAGATAGCGTCAGCGGGCAGGCTAGCTAGCAGGGCTGACTGGTCAGATAGCGTCAGCGGGCAGGCTAGCTAGCAGGGCTGACTGGTCAGATAGTGTCAGCTGGCAGGCTAGCTAGCAGGGCTGACTGGTCAGATAGCGTCAGCAGGCAGGCTAGCTAGCAGGGCTGACTGGTCAGATAGCGTCAGCGGGCAGGCACTGGTCAGATAGCGTTAGCAGGCAGGCTAGCTAGCAGGGCTGACTGGTCAGATAGCGTTAGCAGGCAGGCTAGCTAGCAGGGCTGACTGGTCAGATAGCGTCAGCGGACAGGCTAGCTAGCAGGGCTAACTGGTCAGATAGCGTTAGCGGGCAGGCTAGCTAGCAGGGCTGACTGGTCAGATAGCGTCAGCAGGCAGGCTAGCTAGCAGGGCTGACTGGTCAGATAGCGTTAGCAGGCAGGCTAGCTAGCAGGGCTGACTGGTCAGATAGCGTTAGCAGGCAGGCTAGCTAGCAGGGCTGACTGGTCAGATAGCGTCAGCAGGCAGGCTAGCTAGCAGGGCTGACTGGTCAGCTAGCGTTAGCAGGCAGGCTAGCTAGCAGGGCTGACTGGTCAGATAGCGTTAGCAGGCAGGCTAGCTAGCAGGGCTGACTGGTCAGATAGCGTTAGCAGGCAGGCTAGCTAGCAGGGCTGACTGGTCAGATAGCGTCAGCAGGCAGGCTAGCTAGCAGGGCTGACTGGTCAGCTAGCGTTAGCAGGCAGGCTAGCTAGCGTTAGCAGGCAGGCTAGCTAGCAGGGCTGACTGGTCAGATAGCATTAGCAGACAGGCTACCCCAGGGCCTTATTACACACTGTGTGCATCACAAATGACACCCTAATAACTATATAGCTCATTAGTCTTGACCAGGGTCCATGGGATCTACAGTACTGCACTATGTAGGGAATATTGTTCCACGTGGGACATATCTAAACTTACAGTCAGAGGGTAAGTGCAATATAGCATGGGACACACAGCATGTGTCCAAAATGGCACCCTTCTCCTTATGGGGCACTGTTAGTATAATTTAATTATGCCAATGTGCTTAATCTATTTTATGAGAATTTGTAAGATTTCTTGTTTGCATAAAATAGACGCAGACCAGTCTTTAAATAATAGGTAATAGAATTTATTCTCGGAGCGCGCTACCACTCAAAACACATGCATCAGTTTAAATACAGATCATGACGTCATTTCACTGCCTTAAACTAACCGCCCCCCCCCCCCCTCTCTCGACAGGACAAAATAAGGTGAAGAGTTCATTCTATCTTACTAACACACTCCCAGATAACTTTTGACCCCTCAACATTATCGGTCACCACTGAACTGACAGGTTTAATTAACAGAAACCCTAGGAATGCACTCACTGCCTAATCTAAAAACCCCAGAGCTAAGTTTCAGGGCGGGTCAACCATAGGCTAACGACTTTATGTGTTTACACAGTCCACGACCAATTTGTTCCTGTTGGAATGGTGTTCATTAACATTTTATTACTCCTTCCTCCTGTCACACAATTTCTTCTTATGAACTCATATTGTCTATTAAACATACAGAGTATAAGTTTACCTAGATACAATTCTATTTAAAATGGGGATATTGTTTATTCATTTATCCATAATAAATCTATAATAAATTCAACAGGCACTGATCAAAAGTAGAGCACTATATATGGGTCTATTTAGGAGGCACTCTGTTTTCTCCTGCTCTGGCAGTCTCACTACAAACCCTGCTGGAACAAAGTCTGCATTTCATTTTGGCTGGCTAAGCTCAGCTACTTAATGTGCCCTGAAATAGTATGAAGATGTGAAAAATTAAATATTATGGCAATTAAGAGGCATTATAGCTTTCTGAACATCCTGCCCCCCCTGGTCTAGCTGCTTGTGTTAAGGTCTGTATCATGGCTGAACATCCTGCCCCCCTGGTCTAGCTGTATTATGGCTGAACATCCTGCCCCCCTGGTCTAGCTGCTTGTGTTAAGGTCTGTATTATGGCTGAACATCCTGCCCCCTGGTCTAGCTGCTTGTGTTAAGGTCTGTATTATGGCTGAACATCCTGCCCCCTGGTCTAGCTGCTTGTGTTAAGGTCTGTATTATGGCTGAACATCCTGCCCCCCTGGTCTAGCTGCTTGTGTTAAGGTCTGTATTATGGCTGAACATCCTGCCCCCCTGGTCTAGCTGCTTGTGTTAAGGTCTGTATTATGGCTGAACATCCTGCCCCCCTGGTCTAGCTGCTTGTGTTAAGGTCTGTATTATGGCTGAACATCCTGCCCCCTGGTCTAGCTGTATTATGGCTGAACATCCTGCCCCCTGGTCTAGCTGCTTGTGTTAAGGTCTGTATTATGGCTGAACATCCTGCCCCCTGGTCTAGCTGTATTATGGCTGAACATCCTGCCCCCTGGTCTAGCTGTATTATGGCTGAACATCCTGCCCCCCTGGTCTAGCTGTATTATGGCTGAACATCCTGCCCCCTGGTCTAGCTGCTTGTGTTAAGGTCTGTATTATGGCTGAACATCCTGCCCCCTGGTCTAGCTGTATTATGGCTGAACATCCAGCCCCCCTGGTCTAGCTGTATTATGGCTGAACATCCTGCCCCCCTGGTCTAGCTGCTTGTGTTAAGGTCTGTATTATGGCTGAACATCCTGCCCCCCTGGTCTAGCTGTATTATGGCTGAACATCCTGCCCCCTGGTCTAGCTGCTTGTGTTAAGGTCTGTATTATGGCTGAACATCCTGCCCCCTGGTCTAGCTGCTTGTGTTAAGGTCTGTATTATGGCTGAACATCCTGCCCCCTGGTCTAGCTGTATTATGGCTGAACATCCTGCCCCCCTGGTCTAGCTGCTTGTGTTAAGGTCTGTATTATGGCTGAACATCCTGCCCCCCTGGTCTAGCTGCTTGTGTTAAGGTCTGTAGTATGGCTGAACATCCTGCCCCCCTGGTCTAGCTGCTTGTGTTAAGGTCTGTAGTATGGCTGAACATCCTGGTCTAGCTGCTTGTGTTAAGGTCTGTATCATGGCTGAACATCCTGCCCCCCTGGTCTAGCTGCTTGTGTTAAGGTCTATATTATGGCTGAACATCCTGCCCCCCTGGTCTAGCTGCTTGTGTTAAGGTCTATATTATGGCTGAACATCCTGGTCTAGCTGCTTGTGTTAAGGTCTATATTATGGCTGAACATCCTGCCCCCCTGGTCTAGCTGCTTGTGTTAAGGTCTATATTATGGCTGAACATCCTGCCCCCCTGGTCTAGCTGCTTGTGTTAAGGTCTATATTATGGCTGAACATCCTGCCCCCCTGGTCTAGCTGCTTGTGTTAAGGTCTGTATTATGGCTGAACATCCTGGTCTAGCTGCTTGTGTTAAGGTCTGTAGTATGGCTGAACATCCTGCCCCCCTGGTCTAGCTGTATTATGGCTGAACATCCTGGTCTAGCTGCTTGTGTTAAGGTCTGTATTATGGCTGAACATCCTGGTCTAGCTGCTTGTGTTAAGGTCTATATTATGGCTGAACATCCTGCCCCCCTGGTCTAGCTGCTTGTGTTAAGGTCTATATTATGGCTGAACATCCTGCCCCCCTGGTCTAGCTGCTTGTGTTAAGGTCTATATTATGGCTGAACATCCTGCCCCCCTGGTCTAGCTGCTTGTGTTAAGGTCTGTAGTATGGCTGAACATCCTGCCCCCCTGGTCTAGCTGCTTGTGTTAAGGTCTGTATTATGGCTGAACATCCTGCCCCCCTGGTCTAGTTGCTTGTGTTAAGGTCTATATTATGGCTGAACATCCTGCCCCCCTGGTCTAGCTGCTTGTGTTAAGGTCTATATTATGGCTGAACATCCTGCCCCCCTGGTCTAGCTGCTTGTGTTAAGGTCTGTATCATGGCTGAACATCCTGGTCTAGCTGCTTGTGTTAAGGTCTATATTATGGCTGAACATCCTGCCCCCCCTGGTCTAGCTGCTTGTGTTAAGGTCTGTATTATGGCTGAACATCCTGGTCTAGCTGCTTGTGTTAAGGTCTGTATCATGGCTGAACATCCTGCCCCCCTGGTCTAGCTGCTTGTGTTAAGGTCTGTATATGGCTGAACATCCTGCCCCCTGGTCTAGCTGCTTGTGTTAAGGTCTGTATCATGGCTGAACATGCCCCCTGGTCTAGCTGCTTGTGTTAAGGTCTATATTATGGCTGAACATCCTGCCCCCCTGGTCTAGCTGCTTGTGTTAAGGTCTGTAGTATGGCTGAACATCCTGCCCCCCTGGTCTAGCTGCTTGTGTTAAGGTCTATATTATGGCTGAACATCCTGCCCCCCTGGTCTAGCTGCTTGTGTTAAGGTCTGTATTATGGCTGAACATCCTGCCCCCTGGTCTAGCTGCTTGTGTTAAGGTCTATATTATGGCTGAACATCCTGCCCCCTGGTCTAGCTGCTTGTGTTAAGGTCTGTAGTATGGCTGAACATCCTGCCCCCTGGTCTAGCTGCTTGTGTTAAGGTCTGTATTATGGCTGAACATCCTGCCCCCTGGTCTAGCTGCTTGTGTTAAGGTCTGTATTATGGCTGAACATCCTGCCCCCTGGTCTAGCTGCTTGTGTTAAGGTCTGTATTATGGCTGAACATCCTGCCCCCTGGTCTAGCTGCTTGTGTTAAGGTCTATATTATGGCTGAACATCCTGCCCCCCTGGTCTAGCTGCTTGTGTTAAGGTCTATATTATGGCTGAACATCCTGGTCTAGCTGCTTGTGTTAAGGTCTGTATTATGGCTGAACATCCTGCCCCCCTGGTCTAGCTGCTTGTGTTAAGGTCTGTATTATGGCTGAACATCCTGGTCTAGCTGCTTGTGTTAAGGTCTGTATTATGGCTGAACATCCTGGTCTAGCTGCTTGTGTTAAGGTCTGTAGTATGGCTGAACATCCTGGTCTAGCTGCTTGTGTTAAGGTCTATATTATGGCTGAACATCCTGCCCCCCTGGTCTAGCTGCTTGTGTTAAGGTCTATATTATGGCTGAACATCCTGCCCCCCTGGTCTAGCTGCTTGTGTTAAGGTCTGTAGTATGGCTGAACGTCCTGGTCTAGCTGCTTGTGTTAAGGTCTATATTATGGCTGAACATCCTGGTCTAGCTGCTTGTGTTAAGGTCTGTATTATGGCTGAACATCCTGCCCCCCCTGGTCTAGCTGCTTGTGTTAAGGTCTGTATCATGGCTGAACATCCTGGTCTAGCTGCTTGTGTTAAGGTCTGTATCATGGCTGAACATCCTGGTCTAGCTGCTTGTGTTAAGGTCTATATTATGGCTGAACATCCTGGTCTAGCTGCTTGTGTTAAGGTCTATATTATGGCTGAACATCCTGCCCCCCTGGTCTAGCTGCTTGTGTTAAGGTCTGTATTATGACTGAACATCCTGCCCCCTGGTCTAGCTGCTTGTGTTAAGGTCTGTATCATGGCTGAACATCCTGCCCCCTGGTCTAGCTGCTTGTGTTAAGGTCTATATTATGGCTGAACATCCTGCCCCCCTGGTCTAAAGCTGCTTGTGTTAAGGTCTGTATTATGGCTGAACATCATCCTGGTCTAGCTGCTTGTGTTAAGGTCTATATTTGGCTGAACATCCTGGTCTAGCTGCTTGTGTTAAGGTCTATATTATGGCTGAACATTGCCCCCTGTCTAGCTTTGTGGGGATGTTGGTCTTCTCATTACTGTGAACTGATTAAGGTCACATTATGGCACAACATCCTGACCCATGGTGCTGGAGCTGCTTGTGTTAAGGTCCCATCAATCAGGCTGAACACTGTTCTTACTGCCCTTCCATCAGGTCTAGTCCTAACTTCCTGTTCCCCTACCCATTCATCAGGTCTAGGTCCTAACTTCCTGGCTGACTGCCTACACTTCCTGTTCTAGCTGCCTACCCACTCATCAGGATGAGGTCCTAACTTCCTGTTCTTACTACCCATCCATCAGGCCTAGGTCCTAGCTGCTTGTGTTAAGGTCTAACTTCCTGGCTACATCCTACCCATTCTGGTCTAGCTGCTTGTGTTAAGGACTTCCTGTTCTTACTTCCCAATTAATGGCTGAACTCCTGCCCCCATGGATCAGGCTAGGTCTAACTTCCTGTTCTTCCTGCCCATCCATCAGGCCTAGGTCCTAACTTCCTGTTCTTACTGCCTACCCATCCATCAGGCTTGGTTAAGGTCTTACTGCCCATCCATCAGGCTAACTTCCTGCCCCCCTGCCTACCCATCCATCAGGCTTAGGTCCTGACTTCCTGTTCTTACTGCCCATCCATCAGGCTTAGGTCCTAACTTCCTGTTCTTACTGCCCATCCATCAGGCTTAGGTCCTGGACTAGCTGTTCTTACTGCCCAACCATCTGGTATTAGGTCCTAACATCCTGTTCTTACTGCCCATCCATCAGGCCTAGGTCCTAACTTCCTGTTCTTACTGCCCATCCATCAGGCTTAGGTCTGACTTCCTGTTCTTACTGCCCATTCATCAGGCTTGGGTCCTAACTTCCTGTTCTTACTGCCTACCCATCCATCAGGCCTAGGTCCTAACTTCCTGTTCTTACTACCCATCATCAGGTCTAGGTCCTAACTTCCTGTTCTTACTACCCATCCATCAGGCCTAGGTCCTAACTTCCTGTTCTTACTACCCATTCATCAGGTCTAGGTCCTAACTTCCTGTTCTTACTGTCACGTTAGTTAACTTCCTGTTCTTACTGCCTACCCATTCATCAGGATGAGGTCCTAACTTCCTGTTCTTACTGGCCCATCCATCAGGCCTAGGTCCTAACTTCCTGTTCTTACTGTCTACCCATCCATCAGGATTAGGTCCTAACTTCCTGTTCTTACCCATCCACCAGGGGAGGTCCTGACTTCCTGTTCTTACTGCCTACCCATCCATCAGGCCTAGGTCCTGACTTCCTGTTCTTACTTCCCAACCATCCATAAGGCCTAGGTTCTTACTGCCCATGCATCAGGCCTAGGTCCTAACTTCCTGTTCTTACTGCCCATCCATCAGGTCTAGGTCCTAACTTCCTGTTCTTACTGCCCATCCATCAGGCTTAGGTCCTGACTTCCTGTTCTTACTGCCTACCCATCCATCAGGCTTAGGTCCTGACTTCCTGTTCTTACTGCCCATCCATCAGGCTTAGGTCCTAACTTCCTGTTCTTACTACCCATCCATCAGGCCTAGGTCCTAACTTCCTGTTCTTACTGCCCATTCCATCAGGCCTAGGTCCTAACTTCCTGTTCTTACTGCCCATCCATCAGGCTTAGGTCCTGACTTCCTGTTCTTACTGCCCAACCATCAGGCTTAGGTCCTAACTTCCTGTTCTTACTGCCCATCCATCAGGCCTAGGTCCTAACTTCCTGTTCTTACTGCCCATCCATCAGGCTTAGGTCCTAACTTCCTGTTCTTACTGCCCATCCATCAGGCTTAGGTCCTGACTTCCTGTTCTTACTGCCCACCCATCCATCAGGATTAGGTCCTAACTTCCTGTTCTTACTTCCCTACCCATCCATCAGGCCTAGGTCCTAACTTCCTGTTCTTACTGCCTACCCATCCATCAGGCTTAGGTCCTAACTTCCTGTTCTTACTGCCCATCCATCAGGTCTAGGTCCTAACTTCCTGTTCTTACTACCCATCCATCAGGCCTAGGTCCTAACTTCCTGTTCTTACTACCCATCCATCAGGTCTAGGTCCTAACTTCCTGTTCTTACTACCCATCCATCAGTTTTAGGTCCTAACTTCCTGTTCTTACTGCCTACCCATTCCATCAGGTCTGAGGTCCTAACTTCCTGTTCTTACTACCCATCCATCAGGCCTAGGTCCTAACTTCCTGTTCTTACTACCCATTCATCAGGTCTAGGTCCTAACTTCCTGTTCTTACTACCCATCCATCAGGCCTAGGTCCTAACTTCCTGTTCTTACTGTCTACCCATCCATCAGGATTAGGTCCTAACTTCCTGTTCTTACCCATCCACCAGGCCTAGGTCCTGACTTCCTGTTCTTACTGCCTACCCATCCATCAGGCCTAGGTCCTGACTTCCTGTTCTTACTTCCCAACCATCCATAAGGCCTAGGTTCTTACTGCCCATGCATCAGGCCTAGGTCCTAACTTCCTGTTCTTACTGCCCATCCATCAGGTCTAGGTCCTAACTTCCTGTTCTTACTGCCCATCCATCAGGCTTAGGTCCTGACTTCCTGTTCTTACTGCCTACCCATCCATCAGGCTTAGGTCCTGACTTCCTGTTCTTACTGCCCATCCATCAGGCTTAGGTCCTAACTTCCTGTTCTTACTGCCCATCCATCAGGCTTAGGTCCTGACTTTCTGTTCTTACTGCCCATCCACTAGGTCCTAACTTCCTGTTCTTACTGCCCATCCATCAGGCTTAGGTCCTGACTTCCTGTTCTTACTGCCCATCCATCAGGCTTAGGTCCTGACTTCCTGTTCTTACTGCCCAACCATCAGGCTTAGGTCCTAACTTCCTGTTCTTACTGCCCATCCATCAGGCCTAGGTCCTAACTTCCTGTTCTTACTGCCCATCCATCAGGCTTAGGTCCTGACTTCCTGTTCTTACTGCCCATCCATCAGGCTTAGGTCCTGACTTTCTGTTCTTACTGCCCAACCATCAGGCTTAGGTCCTAACTTCCTGTTCTTCCTGTTCTTAACTTCCTGCCCATCCATCAGGCTTAGGTCCTAACTTCCTGTTCTTACTGCCCATCCATCAGGCTTAGGTCCTGACTTCCTGTTCTTACTGCCTACCCATCCATCAGGCTTCGGTCCTAACTTCCTGTTCTTACTGCCCATCCATCAGGCTTAGGTCCTGACTTCCTGTTCTTACTGCCTACCCATCCATCAGGCTTAGGTCCTGACTTCCTGTTCTTACTGTTCCTACCCATCATCACTTCCAGGTTCATCAGGGTCCTAACTTCCTGTTCTTACTACCCATCCATCAGGCCTAGGTCCTAACTTCCTGTTCTTACTACCCATTCATCAGGTCTCTAACTTCCTGTTCTTACTACCCATCCATCAGGCCTAGGTCCTAACTTCCTGTTCTTACTACCCATTCATCAGGTCTAGGTCCTAACTTCCTGTTCTTACTGCCTACCCAACTTCCTGTTCTTACTGCCTACCCATTCATCAGGATGAGGTCCTAACTTCCTGTTCTTACTACCCATCCATCAGGCCTAGGTCCTAACTTCCTGTTCTTACTGTCTACCCATCCATCAGGATTAGGTCCTAACTTCCTGTTCTTACCCATCCACCAGGCCTAGGTCCTGACTTCCTGTTCTTACTGCCTACCCATCCATCAGGCCTAGGTCCTGACTTCCTGTTCTTACTTCCCAACCATCCATAAGGCCTAGGTTCTTACTGCCCATGCATCAGGCCTAGGTCCTAACTTCCTGTTCTTACTGCCCATCCATCAGGTCTAGGTCCTAACTTCCTGTTCTTACTGCCCATCCATCAGGCTTAGGTCCTGACTTCCTGTTCTTACTGCCTACCCATCCATCAGGCTTCGGTCCTAACTTCCTGTTCTTACTGCCCATCCATCAGGCTTAGGTCCTGACTTCCTGTTCTTACTGCCTACCCATCCATCAGGCTTAGGTCCTAACTTCCTGTTCTTACTGCCCATCCATCAGGCTTAGGTCCTAACTTCCTGTTCTTACTGCCCATCCATCAGGCTTAGGTCCTGACTTCCTGTTCTTACTGCCCATCCATCAGGCTTGGGTCCTAGGTCCTGCCCATCCATCACTTCCTGTTCTTACTGCCCATCCATCAGGCTTAGGTCCTGACTTCCTGTTCTTACTGCCCATCCATCAGGCTTAGGTCCTGACTTTCTGTTCTTACTGCCCATCCATCAGGCTTGGGTCCTAACTTCCTGTTCTTACTGCCCATCCATCAGGCTTAGGTCCTAACTTCCTGTTCTTACTGCCTACCCATCCATCAGGCTTAGGTCCTGACTTCCTGTTCTTACTGCCTACCCATCCATAAGGCTTAGGTCCTAACTTCCTGTTCTTACCCATCCATCAGGCTTAGGTCCTAACTTCCTGTTCTTACTGCCTACCCATCCATCAGGTTCTAGGTCCTAACTTCCTGTTCTTACTGCCTACCCATCCATCAGTTTTAGGTCCTAACTTCCGGTTCTTACTGCCTACCCATCCATCAGGATGAGGTCCTAACTTCCTGTTCTTACTACCCATCCATCAGGCCTAGGTCCTAACTTCCTGTTCTTACTGCCCATCCATCAGGCTTAGGTCCTAACTTCCTGTTCTTACTACCCATCCATCAGGCCTAGGTCCTAACTTCCTGTTCTTACTGTCTACCCATCCATCAGGATTAGGTCCATAACTTCCTGTTCTTACTGCCCATCCATCAGGCCTAGGTCCTAACTTCCTGTTCTTACTGCCCATCCATCAGGCCTAGGTCCTGACTTCCTGTTCTTACTTCCCACCCATCCATAAGGCCTAGGTTCTTACTGCCCATTCATCAGGCCTAGGTCCTAACTTCCTGTTCTTACTGCCCATCCATCAGGCTTAGGTCCTAACTTCCTGTTCTTACTGCCCATCCATCAGGCTTAGGTCCTAACTTCCTGTTCTTACTGCCCATCCATCAGGCTTAGGTCCTAACTTCCTGTTCTTACTGCCCATCCATCAGGCTTAGGTCCTAACTTCCTGTTCTTACTGCCCATCCATCAGGCTTAGGTCCTGACTTTCTGTTCTTACTGCCCAACCATCAGGCTTAGGTCCTAACTTCCTGTTCTTACTGCCCATCCATCAGGCTTAGGTCCTAACTTCCTGTTCTTACTGCCCATCCATCAGGTAGGTCCTGACTTCCTGTTCTTACTGCCCATCCATCAGGCTAGGTCCTAACTTCCTGTTCTTACTGCCCATCCATCAGGCCTAGGTCCTAACTTCCTGTTCTTACTGCCCATCCATCAGGCTTAGGTCCTGACTTCCTGTTCTTACTGCCCATCCATCAGGCTTAGGTCCTAACTTCCTGTTCTTACTGCCCAATCCATCAGGCTTGGGTCCTAACTTCCTGTTCTTACTGCCCATCCATCAGGCTTAGGTCCTAACTTCCTGTTCTTACTGCCCATCCATCAGGCTTAGGTCCTAACTTCCTGTTCTTACTGCCCATCCATCAGGCTAGGTCCTAACTTCCTGTTCTTACTGCCCATCCATCAGGCTTAGGTCCTAACTTCCTGTTCTTACTGCCCATCCATCAGGCTTAGGTCCTAACTTCCTGTTCTTACTGCCCATCCATCAGGCTTAGGTCCTAACTTCCTGTTCTTACTGCCCATCCATCAGGCTTAGGTCCTAACTTCCTGTTCTTACTGCCTACCCATCCATCAGGCTTTAGGTCCTAACTTCCTGTTCTTACTGCCCATCCATCAGGCTTAGGTCCTAACTTCCTGTTCTTACTGCCCATCCATCAGGCTTAGGTCCTAACTTCCTGTTCTTACTGCCTACCCATCCCAACCATCCCATCCATCAGGCTTAGGTCCTGACTTCCTGTTCTTACTGCCCATCCATCAGGCTTAGGTCCTAACTTCCTGTTCTTACTGCCCATCCATCAGGCTTAGGTCCTAACTTCCTGTTCTTACTGCCATCCATCAGGCCTAGGTCCTAACTTCCTGTTCTTACTGCCCATCCATCAGGCTTAGGTCCTGGTTCCTGCCCATCCATCAGGCCTAGGTTCTTACTGCCCATCCATCAGGCTTAGGTCCTAACTTCCTGTTCTTACTGCCCATCCATCAGGCTTAGGTCCTAACTTCCTGTTCTTACTGCCCATCCATCAGGCTTAGGTCCTAACTTCCTGTTCTTACTGCCCATCCATCAGGCTTAGGTCCTAACTTCCTGTTCTTACTGCCCATCCTTAGGTCCTAACTTCCTGTTCTTACTGCCCATCCATCAGGCTTAGGTCCTGACTTTCTGTTCTTACTGCCCATCCATCAGGCTTAGGTCCTAACTTCCTGTTCTTACTGCCCATCCATCAGGCTTAGGTCCTAACTTCCTGTTCTTACTGCCCATCCATCAGGCTTAGGTCCTGACTTCCTGTTCTTACTGCCCATCCATCAGGCTTAGGTCCTAACTTCCTGTTCTTACTGCCCATCCATCAGGCTTAGGTCCTAACTTCCTGTTCTTACTGCCCATCCATCAGGCTTAGGTCCTGACTTCCTGTTCTTACTGCCCATCCATCAGGCTTAGGTCCTGACTTTCTGTTCTTACTGCCCATCCATCAGGCTTGGGTCCTAACTTCCTGTTCTTACTGCCCATCCATCAGGCTTAGGTCCTAACTTCCTGTTCTTACTGCCTCATCCATCAGGCTTAGGTCCTAACTTCCTGTTCTTACTGCCCATCCATCAGGCTTAGGTCCTAACTTCCTGTTCTTACTGCCCATCCATCAGGCTTAGGTCCTAACTTCCTGTTCTTACTGCCCATCCATCAGGCCTAGGTCCTAACTTCCTGTTCTTACTGCCCATCCATCAGGCTTAGGTCCTAACTTCCTGTTCTTACTGCCTACCCATCCATCAGGCTTGGGTCCTAACTTCCTGTTCTTACTGCCCATCCATCAGGCTTAGGTCCTAACTTCCTGTTCTTACTGCCCATCCATCAGGCTTAGGTCCTAACTTCCTGTTCTTACTGCCTACCCATCCATCAGGCTTAGGTCCTAACTTCCTGTTCTTACTGCCCATCCATCAGGCTTAGGTCCTAACTTCCTGTTCTTACTGCCCATCCATCAGGCTTAGGTCCTAACTTCCTGTTCTTACTGCCCATCCATCAGGCTTAGGTCCTGACTTCCTGTTCTTACTGCCCATCCATCAGGCTTAGGTCCTAACTTTCCTGTTCTTACTGCCCATCCATCAGGCTTAGGTCCTAACTTCCTGTTCTTACTGCCCATCCATCAGGCTTAGGTCCTAACTTCCTGTTCTTACTGCCCATCCATCAGGCTTAGGTCCTAACTTCCTGTTCTTACTGCCCATCCATCAGGCTTAGGTCCTAACTTCCTGTTCTTACTGCCCATCCATCAGGCTTAGGTCCTAACTTCCTGTTCTTACTGCCCATCCATCAGGCTTAGGTCCTAACTTCCTGTTCTTACTGCCCATCCATCAGGCTTAGGTCCTGACTTTCTGTTCTTACTGCCCATCCATCAGGCTTGGGTCCTAACTTCCTGTTCTTACTGCCCATCCATCAGGCTTAGGTCCTAACTTCTGTTCTTACTGCCCATCCATCAGGCTTAGGTCCTAACTTCCTGTTCTTACTGCCCATCCATCAGGCTTAGGTCCTAACTTCCTGTTCTTACTGCCCATCCATCAGGCTTAGGTCCTGACTTCCTGTTCTTACTGCCCATCCATCAGGCTTAGGTCCTAACTTCCTGTTCTTACTGCCCATCCATCAGGCTTAGGTCCTAACTTCCTGTTCTTACTGCCCATCCATCAGGCTTAGGTCCCACTTCCTGTTCTTACTGCCATCCATCAGGCTTAGGTCCTAACTTCCTGTTCTTACTGCCTACCCATCCATCAGGCTTCGGTCCTAACTTCCTGTTCTTACTGCCCATCCATCAGGCTTAGGTCCTAACTTCCTGTTCTTACTGCTCATCCATCAGGCTTAGGTCTTAACTTCCTGTTCTTACTGCCCATCCATCAGGCTAGGTCCTAACTTCCTGTTCTTACTGCCCATCCATCAGGCTTAGGTCCTAACTTCCTGTTCTTACTGCCTAATCCATCATCCATCAGGCCTAACTTCCTGTTCTTACTGCCCATCCATCAGGCTTAGGTCCTGACTTCCTGTTCTTACTGCCTACCCATCCATCAGGCTTCGGTCCTAACTTCCTGTTCTTACTGCCCATCCATCAGGCTTGGGTCCTAACTTCCTGTTCTTACTGCCCATCCATCAGGCTTAGGTCCTGACTTCCTGTTCGTACTGCCCATCCATCAGGCTTAGGTCCTGACTTTCTGTTCTTACTGCCCAACCATCAGGCTTGGGTCCTAACTTCCTGTTCTTACTGCCCATCCATCAGGCCTAGGTCCTAACTTCCTGTTCTTACTGCCCATCCATCAGGCCTAGGTCCTAACTTCCTGTTCTTACTGCTCATCCATCAGGCTTAGGTCCTAACTTCCTGTTCTTACTGCCCATCCATCAGGCTTAGGTCCTGACTTTCTGTTCTTACTGCCCAACCATCAGGCTTGGGTCCTAACTTCCTGTTCTTACTGCCCATCCATCAGGCCTAGGTCCTAACTTCCTGTTCTTACTGCTCATCCATCAGGCTTAGGTCCTAACTTCCTGTTCTTACTGCCCATCCATCAGGCTTAGGTCCTGACATCCTGTTCGTACTGCCCATCCATCAGGCTTAGGTCCTGACTTTCTGTTCTTACTGCCCAACCATCAGGCTTGGGTCCTAACTTCCTGTTCTTACTGCCCATCCATCAGGCTTAGGTCCTGACTTCCTGTTCTTACTGCCCATCCATCAGGCTTAGGTCCTAACGTCCTGTTCTTACTGCCTACCCATCCATCAGGCTTCGGTCCTAACTTCCTGTTCTTACTGCCCATCCATCAGGCTTAGGTCCTAACTTCCTGTTCTTACTGCTCATCCATCAGGCTTAGGTCTTAACTTCCTGTTCTTACTGCCCATCCATCAGGGCTAGGTCCTAACTTCCTGTTCTTACTGCCCATCCATCAGGCTTAGGTCCTAACGTCCTGTTCTTACTGCCTAACCATCCATCAGGCCTAACTTCCTGTTCTTACTGCCCATCCATCAGGCTTAGGTCCTGACTTCCTGTTCTTACTGCCTACCCATCCATCAGGCTTCGGTCCTAACTTCCTGTTCTTACTGCCCATCCATCAGGCTTGGGTCCTAACTTCCTGTTCTTACTGCCCATCCATCAGGCTTAGGTCCTGACTTCCTGTTCGTACTGCCCATCCATCAGGCTTAGGTCCTGACTTTCTGTTCTTACTGCCCAACCATCAGGCTTGGGTCCTAACTTCCTGTTCTTACTGCCCATCCATCAGGCCTAGGTCCTAACTTCCTGTTCTTACTGCTCATCCATCAGGCTTAGGTCCTAACTTCCTGTTCTTACTGCCCATCCATCAGGCTTAGGTCCTGACTTTCTGTTCTTACTGCCCAACCATCAGGCTTGGGTCCTAACTTCCTGTTCTTACTGCCCATCCATCAGGCCTAGGTCCTAACTTCCTGTTCTTACTGCTCATCCATCAGGCTTAGGTCCTAACTTCCTGTTCTTACTGCCCATCCATCAGGCTTAGGTCCTGACTTCCTGTTCTTACTGCCCATCCATCAGGCCTAGGTCCTAACTTCCTGTTCTTACTGCTCATCCATCAGGCTTAGGTCCTAACTTCCTGTTCTTACTGCCCATCCATCAGGCTTAGGTCCTGACTTTCTGTTCTTACTGCCCAACCATCAGGCTTGGGTCCTAACTTCCTGTTCTTACTGCCCATCCATCAGGCCTAGGTCCTAACTTCCTGTTCTTACTGCTCATCCATCAGGCTTAGGTCCTAACTTCCTGTTCTTACTGCCCATCCATCAGGCTTAGGTCCTGACTTTCTGTTCTTACTGCCCAACCATCAGGCTTGGGTCCTAACTTCCTGTTCTTACTGCCCATCCATCAGGCCTAGGTCCTAACTTCCTGTTCTTACTGCTCATCCATCAGGCTTAGGTCCTAACTTCCTGTTCTTACTGCCCATCCATCAGGCTTAGGTCCTGACATCCTGTTCGTACTGCCCATCCATCAGGCTTAGGTCCTGACTTTCTGTTCTTACTGCCCAACCATCAGGCTTGGGTCCTAACTTCCTGTTCTTACTGCCCATCCATCAGGCTTAGGTCCTGACTTCCTGTTCTTACTGCCCATCCATCAGGCTTAGGTCCTAACGTCCTGTTCTTACTGCCTACCCATCCATCAGGCTTCGGTCCTAACTTCCTGTTCTTACTGCCCATCCATCAGGCTTAGGTCCTAACTTCCTGTTCTTACTGCTCATCCATCAGGCTTAGGTCTTAACTTCCTGTTCTTACTGCCCATCCATCAGGGCTAGGTCCTAACTTCCTGTTCTTACTGCCCATCCATCAGGCTTAGGTCCTAACGTCCTGTTCTTACTGCCTAACCATCCATCAGGCCTAACTTCCTGTTCTTACTGCCCATCCATCAGGCTTAGGTCCTGACTTCCTGTTCTTACTGCCTACCCATCCATCAGGCTTGGGTCCTAACTTCCTGTTCTTACTGCCCATCCATCAGGCTTGGGTCCTAACTTCCTGTTCTTACTGCCCATCCATCAGGCTTAGGTCCTGACTTCCTGTTCGTACTGCCCATCCATCAGGCTTAGGTCCTGACTTTCTGTTCTTACTGCCCAACCATCAGGCTTGGGTCCTAACTTCCTGTTCTTACTGCCCATCCATCAGGCCTAGGTCCTAACTTCCTGTTCTTACTGCTCATCCATCAGGCTTAGGTCCTAACTTCCTGTTCTTACTGCCCATCCATCAGGCTTAGGTCCTGACTTCCTGTTCGTACTGCCCATCCATCAGGCTTAGGTCCTGACTTTCTGTTCTTACTGCCCAACCATCAGGCTTGGGTCCTAACTTCCTGTTCTTACTGCCCATCCATCAGGCCTAGGTCCTAACTTCCTGTTCTTACTGCTCATCCATCAGGCTTAGGTCCTAACTTCCTGTTCTTACTGCCCATCCATCAGGCTTAGGTCCTGACTTCCTGTTCTTACTGCTCATCCATCAGGCTTAGGTCCTAACTTCCTGTTCTTACTGCCCATCCATCAGGCTTAGGTCCTGACTTCCTGTTCTTACTGCCCATCCATCAGGCTTAGGTCCTAACGTCCTGTTCTTACTGCCCATCCATCAGGCTTAGGTACTAACATCCTGTTCTTACTGCCTAACCATCCATCAGGCCTAGGTCCTAACTTCCTGTTCTTACTGCCCATCCATCAGGCTTAGGTCCTGACTTCCTGTTCTTACTGCCTACCCATCCATCAGGCTTCGGTCCTAACTTCCTGTTCTTACTGCCTACCCATCCATCAGGCTTCGTTCCTAACTTCCTGTTCTTACTGCCCATCCATCAGGCTTGGGTCCTAACTTCCTTTTCTTACTGCCCATCCATCAGGCTTAGGTCCTGACTTCCTGTTCGTACTGCCCATCCATCAGGCTTAGGTCCTGACTTTCTGTTCTTACTGCCCAACCATCAGGCTTGGGTCCTAACTTCCTGTTCTTACTGCCCATCCATCAGGCCTAGGTCCTAACTTCCTGTTCTTACTGCTCATCCATCAGGCTTAGGTCCTAACTTCCTGTTCTTACTGCCCATCCATCAGGCTTAGGTCCTGACTTCCTGTTCGTACTGCCCATCCATCAGGCTTAGGTCCTGACTTTCTGTTCTTACTGCCCAACCATCAGGCTTGGGTCCTAACTTCCTGTTCTTACTGCCCATCCATCAGGCTTAGGTCCTGACTTCCTGTTCTTACTGCCCAACCATCAGGCTTGGGTCCTAACTTCCTGTTCTTACTGCCCATCCATCAGGCTTAGGTCCTAACGTCCTGTTCTTACTGCCTACCCATCCATCAGGCCTAGGTCCTAACTTCCTGTTCTTACTGCCCATCCATCAGGCTTAGGTCCTGACTTCCTGTTCTTACTGCCTACCCATCCATCAGGCTTCGGTCCTAAGTTCCTGTTCTTACTGCCTACCCATCCATCAGGCTTCGGTCCTAACTTCCTGTTCTTACTGCCCATCCATCAGGCTTAGGTCCTAACTTCCTGTTCTTACTGCCCATCCATCAGGCCTTGGTCCTGTTCTTACTGCCTGCCCATCCATCAGGCCTAGGTCCTAACTTCCTGTTCTTACTGCTCATCCATCAGGCTTAGGTCCTAACTTCCTGTTCTTACTGCCCATCCATCAGGGCTAGGTCCTAACTTCCTGTTCTTACTGCCCATCCATCAGGCTTAGGTCCTGACTTCCTGTTCGTACTGCCCATCCATCAGGCTTAGGTCCTGACTTTCTGTTCTTACTGCCCATCCATCAGGCCTAGGTCCTAACTTCCTGTTCTTACCCATCCATCAGGTCTAGGTCCTAACTTCCTGTTCTTACTGCCTACCCATCCATCAGGCTTAGGTCCTAACTTCCTGTTCTTACTGCCTACCCATCCATCAGGCTTAGGTCCTAACTTCCTGTTCTTACTGCCCATCCATCAGGCCTAGGTCCTAACTTCCTGTTCTTACTGCCCATCCATCAGGCTTAGGTCCTGACTTCCTGTTCGTACTGCCCATCCATCAGGCTTAGGTCCTGACTTTCTGTTCTTACTGCCCAACCATCAGGCTTGGGTCCTAACTTCCTGTTCTTACTGCCCATCCATCAGGCTTAGGTCCTGACTTCCTGTTCTTACTGCCCAACCATCAGGCTTGGGTCCTAACTTCCTGTTCTTACTGCCCATCCATCAGGCTTAGGTCCTAACGTCCTGTTCTTACTGCCTACCCATCCATCAGGCCTAGGTCCTAACTTCCTGTTCTTACTGCCCATCCATCAGGCTTAGGTCCTGACTTCCTGTTCTTACTGCCTACCCATCCATCAGGCTTCGGTCCTAAGTTCCTGTTCTTACTGCCTACCCATCCATCAGGCTTAGGTCCTAACTTCCTGTTCTTACTGCCCATCCATCAGGCTTAGGTCCTAACTTCCTGTTCTTACTGCCCATCCATCAGGCCTTGGTCCTGTTCTTACTGCCTGCCCATCCATCAGGCCTAGGTCCTAACTTCCTGTTCTTACTGCTCATCCATCAGGCTTAGGTCCTAACTTCCTGTTCTTACTGCCCATCCATCAGGGCTAGGTCCTAACTTCCTGTTCTTACTGCCCATCCATCAGGCTTAGGTCCTGACTTCCTGTTCGTACTGCCCATCCATCAGGCTTAGGTCCTGACTTTCTGTTCTTACTGCCCATCCATCAGGCCTAGGTCCTAACTTCCTGTTCTTACCCATCCATCAGGTCTAGGTCCTAACTTCCTGTTCTTACTGCTCATCCATCAGGCTTAGGTCCTAACTTCCTGTTCTTACTGCCCATCCATCAGGCTTAGGTCCTGACTTCCTGTTCGTACTGCCCATCCATCAGGCTTAGGTCCTGACTTTCTGTTCTTACTGCCCAACCATCAGGCTTGGGTCCTAACTTCCTGTTCTTACTGCCCATCCATCAGGCTTAGGTCCTGACTTCCTGTTCTTACTGCCCAACCATCAGGCTTGGGTCCTAACTTCCTGTTCTTACTGCCCATCCATCAGGCTTAGGTCCTAACGTCCTGTTCTTACTGCCTACCCATCCATCAGGCCTAGGTCCTAACTTCCTGTTCTTACTGCCCATCCATCAGGCTTAGGTCCTGACTTCCTGTTCTTACTGCCTACCCATCCATCAGGCTTAGGTCCTAAGTTCCTGTTCTTACTGCCTACCCATCCATCAGGCTTAGGTCCTAACTTCCTGTTCTTACTGCCCATCCATCAGGCTTAGGTCCTAACTTCCTGTTCTTACTGCCCATCCATCAGGCCTTGGTCCTGTTCTTACTGCCTGCCCATCCATCAGGCCTAGGTCCTAACTTCCTGTTCTTACTGCTCATCCATCAGGCTTAGGTCCTAACTTCCTGTTCTTACTGCCCATCCATCAGGGCTAGGTCCTAACTTCCTGTTCTTACTGCCCATCCATCAGGCTTAGGTCCTGACTTCCTGTTCGTACTGCCCATCCATCAGGCTTAGGTCCTGACTTTCTGTTCTTACTGCCCATCCATCAGGCCTAGGTCCTAACTTCCTGTTCTTACCCATCCATCAGGTCTAGGTCCTAACTTCCTGTTCTTACTGCCTACCCATCCATCAGGCTTAGGTCCTAACTTCCTGTTCTTACTGCCTACCCATCCATCAGGCTTAGGTCCTAACTTCCTGTTCTTACTGCCCATCCATCAGGCCTAGGTCCTAACTTCCTGTTCTTACTGCTCATCCATCAGGCCTAGGTCCTAACTTCCTGTTCTTACTGCCCTTCCATCAGGCTTAGGTCCTGAATACCTGTTCTTACTGCCCAACCATCAGGCTTAGGTCCTGACTTTCTGTTCTTACTGCCCAACCATCAGGCTTGGGTCCTAACTTCCTGTTCTTACTGCCCATCCATCAGGCTTAGGTCCTAACGTCCTGTTCTTACTGCCTAACCATCCATCAGCCCTAGGTCCTTACTTCCTGTTCTTACTGCCCATCCATCAGGCTTATGTCCTGACTTCCTGTTCTTACTGCCTACCCATCCATCAGGCTTCGGTCCTAACTTCCTGTTCTTACTGCCCATCCATCAGGCTTGGGTCCTAACTTACTGTTCTTACTGCCCATCCATCAGGCTTAGGTCCTGACTTCCTGTTCTTACTGCTCATCCATCAGGCTTAGGTCCTAACTTCCTGTTCTTACTGCCCATCCATCAGGGCTAGGTCCTAACTTCCTGTTCTTACTGCTCATCCATCAGGCTTAGGTCCTAACTTCCTGTTCTTACTGCCCATCCATCAGGGCTAGGTCCTAACTTCCTGTTCTTACTGCCCATCCATCAGGCTTAGGTCCTGACTTCCTGTTCGTACTGCCCATCCATCAGGCTTAGGTCCTGACTTTCTGTTCTTACTGCCCATCCATCAGGCCTAGGTCCTAACTTCCTGTTCTTACCCATCCATCAGGTCTAGGTCCTAACTTCCTGTTCTTACTGCCTACCCATCCATCAGGCTTAGGTCCTAACTTCCTGTTCTTACTGCCTACCCATCCATCAGGCTTAGGTCCTGACTTTCTGTTCTTACTGCCCATCCATCAGGCCTAGGTCCTAACTTCCTGTTCTTACTGCTCATCCATCAGGCTTAGGTCCTAACTTCCTGTTCTTACTGCCCATCCATCAGGCTTAGGTCCTAACGTCCTGTTCTTACTGCCTAACCATCCATCAGGCCTAGGTCCTGACTTCCTGTTCGTACTGGCCATCCATCAGGCTTAGGTCCTGACTTCCTGTTCGTACTGGCCATCCATCAGGCTTAGGTCCTGACTTTCTGTTCTTACTGCCCAACCATCCATCAGGCCTAGGTCCTAACTTCCTGTTCTTACTGCCCATCCATCAGGCTTAGGTCCTGACTTCCTGTTCTTACTGCCTACCCATCCATCAGGCTTCGGTCCTAAGTTCCTGTTCTTACTGCCTACCCATCCATCAGGCTTCGGTCCTAACGTCCTTTTCTTACTGCCTAACCATCCATCAGGCCTAGGTCCTAACTTCCTGTTCTTACTGCCCATCCATCAGGCTTAGGTCCTGACTTCCTGTTCTTACTGCCCATCCATCAGGCCTTGGTCCTGTTCTTACTGCCTGCCCATCCATCAGGCCTAGGTCCTAACTTCCTGTTCTTACTGTCTACCCATCCATCAGGCTTAGGTCCTAACTTCCTGTTCTTACTGCCTACCCATCCATCAGGCTTAGGTCCTGACTTCCTGTTCTTTCTGCCCAACCACCAGGCTTAGGTCCTAACTTCCTGTTCTTACTGCCCATCCATCCGGCCTAGGTCCTGACTTCCTGTTCTTACTGCCCATGCATCAGGTCTAGGTCCTAACTTCCTGTTCTTACCCATCCATCAGGTCTAGGTCCTAACTTCCTGTTCTTACTGCCTACCCATCCATCAGGCTTAGGTCCTAACTTCCTGTTCTTACTGCCTACCCATCCATCAGGCTTAGGTCCTAACTTCCTGTTCTTACTGCCCATCCATCAGGCTTAGGTCCTGACTTTCTGTTCTTACTGCCCAACCATCAGGCTTGGGTCCTAACTTCCTGTTCTTACTGCCCATCCATCAGGCTTAGGTCCTAACGTCCTGTTCTTACTGCCTAACCATCCATCAGGCCTAGGTCCTAACTTCCTGTTCTTACTGCTCATCCATCAGGCCTAGGTCCTAACTTCCTGTTCTTACTGCCCTTCCATCAGGCTTAGGTCCTGACTTTCTGTTCTTACTGCCCAACCATCAGGCTTAGGTCCTGACTTTCTGTTCTTACTGCCCAACCATCAGGCTTGGGTCCTAACTTCCTGTTCTTACTGCCCATCCATCAGGCTTAGGTCCTAACGTCCTGTTCTTACTGCCTAACCATCCATCAGCCCTAGGTCCTTACTTCCTGTTCTTACTGCCCATCCATCAGGCTTATGTCCTGACTTCCTGTTCTTACTGCCTACCCATCCATCAGGCTTCGGTCCTAACTTCCTGTTCTTACTGCCCATCCATCAGGCTTGGGTCCTAACTTCCTGTTCTTACTGCCCATCCATCAGGCTTAGGTCCTGACTTCCTGTTCTTACTGCTCATCCATCAGGCTTAGGTCCTAACTTCCTGTTCTTACTGCCCATCCATCAGGGCTAGGTCCTAACTTCCTGTTCTTACTGCTCATCCATCAGGCTTAGGACCTAACTTCCTGTTCTTACTGCCCATCCATCAGGGCTAGGTCCTAACTTCCTGTTCTTACTGCCCATCCATCAGTTTTAGGTCCTGACTTCCTGTTCGTACTGCCCATCCATCAGGCTTAGGTCCTGACTTTCTGTTCTTACTGCCCATCCATCAGGCCTAGGTCCTAACTTCCTGTTCTTACTGCTCATCCATCAGGCTTAGGTCCTAACTTCCTGTTCTTACTGCCCATCCATCAGGCTTAGGTCCTAACGTCCTGTTCTTACTGCCTAACCATCCATCAGGCCTAGGTCCTGACTTCCTGTTTGTACTGGCCATCCATCAGGCTTAGGTCCTGACTTCCTGTTCGTACTGGCCATCCATCAGGCTTAGGTCCTGACTTTCTGTTCTTACTGCCCAACCATCAGGCTTTGGTCCTAACTTCCTGTTCTTACTGCCCATCCATCAGGTCTAGGTCCTAACTTCCTGTTCTTGCTGCTCATCCATCAGGCTTAGGTCCTAACTTCCTGTTCTTACTGCCTACCCATCCATCAGGCCTAGGTCCTAACTTCCTGTTCTTACTGTCTACCCATCCATCAGGATTAGGTCCTAACTTCCTGTTCTTACTGCCTACCCATCCACCAGGCTTAGGCCCTAACTTCCTGTTCTTACTGCCCATCCATCAGGCTTAGGTCCTGACTTCCTGTTGTTTCTGCCCAACCATCAGGCTTAGGTCCTAACTTCCTGTTCTTACTGCCCATCCATCAGGCCTAGGTCCTAAGTTCCTGTTCTTACTGCCCATCCATCAGGCTTAGGTCCTGACTTCCTGTTCTTTCTGCCCAACTATCAGGCTTAGGTCCTAACTTCCTGTTCTTACTGCCCATCCATCAGGCCTAGGTCCTGACTTCCTGTTCTTACTGCCCATGCATCAGGCTTAGGTCCTGACTTCCTGTTCTTACTGCCCATGCATCCGGCTTAGGTCCTAACTTCCTGTTCTTACCCATCCATCAGGTCTAGGTCCTAACTTCCTGTTCTTACTGCCTACCCATCCATCAGGCTTAGGTCCTAACTTCCTGTTCTTACTGCCTACCCATCCATCAGGCTTAGGTCCTAACTTCCTGTTCTTACTGCCCATCCATCAGGCCTAGGTCCTAACTTCCTGTTCTTACTGCTCATCCATCAGGCTTAGGTCCTAACTTCCTGTTCTTTCTGCCCATCCATCAGGCCTAGGTCCTGACTTCCTGTTCTTACTGCCCATGCATCAGGCTTAGGTCCTGACTTCCTGTTCTTTCTTCTCAACTATCAGGCTTAGGTCTTAACTTCCTGTTCTTACTGCCCATCCATCAGGCCTAGGTCCTGACTTCCTGTTCTTACTGCCCATGCATCAGGCTTAGGTCCTGACTTCCTGTTCTTACTGCCCATGCATCCGGCTTAGGTCCTGACTTCCTGTTCTTACTGCCCATGCATCAGGTCTAGGTCCTAACTTCCTGTTCCTACCCATCCATCAGGTCTAGGTCCTAACTTCCTGTTCTTACTGCCTACCCATCCATCAGGCTTAGGTCCTAACTTCCTGTTCTTACTGCATACCCATCCATCAGGCTTAGGTCCTAACTTCCTGTTCTCACTGCCCATCCATCAGGCTTAGGTCATAACTTCCTGTTCTTTCTGCCCATCCATCAGGCCTAGGTTCTGACTTCCTGTTCTTACTGCCCATGCATCAGGCCTAGGTCCTGACTTCCTGTTCTTACTGCCCATCCATCAGGCCTAGGTCCTAACTTCCTGTTCTTACTGCCCATCCATCAGGCTTAGGTCCTAACTTCCTGTTCTTACTGCCCATGCATCAGGCCTAGGTCCTAACTTTCTGTTCTTACTGCCCATGCATCAGGCTTAGGTCCTGACTTCTGTCGTGGAAATATTCAGTCAATAATATTTCCCAATTACTGGAGCTTGTGAGTTCAAATAGACTTTATTACAAGGTAACAGAGGCCGAGCTGGTTCATGAAGCAACTGACTTTCTAGCCTTGGCTTTTATACTGGTCTCATCCCTACATCACACAAAACTGACTTTCTAGCCTTGGCTTTTATACTGGTTTTATCCCTACATCACACAAAACTGACTTTCTAGCCTTGGCTTTTATACTGGTTTTATCCCTACATCACACACAACTGACTTTCCAGCCTTTGGCTTTTATACTGGTCTCATCCCTACATCACACAAAACTGACTTTCTAGCCTTGGCTTTTATACTGGTTTTATCCCTACATCACACAAAACTGACTTTCCAGCCTTGGTACACACCTTTATACTGGTTTTATCCCTACATCACACACAACTGACTTGTCCAGCCTTGGTTTTATACTGGTTTTATCCCTACATCACACACATAGTAACCCCTCTTTATGTTAATGATTCATCCCCTCTGGCATTTAGCCACCATTTATCTTTTAACCTTGCACTAATTTTTAGCTTGGCTACACATTGGGGTGAAGGGTGGGGTCAAATTGGGGTCATGATAGGGGCTACACCAAATGTTTAATGTATTATAATAATTGATTATGCTTATGTTGTATTAATAGAATGGGAAGGGTTATAACACTACATTTATAGGGTCCTAGACTTCAGATGAACTATATATATATAAGGTTTAAAATGGTTTCAGTTATTTTCTAGTCTCTGCCTCTTATAAGGAAACAGTCTGTGAGAAAAGCACCTCAAAGATAAACACAGAACCCTGCAGGGGAGTGAAAGAGATAAGAGACTAGTCAGGCATACCTCTATAAATCAACTTGGGGAGTGGACATTTACTGCTGAGCCCTTAGAAAACATTGGAACTATTGTATATTTCTTGCAAGTTTGTATAGCTGTGCATGCATGGGCTTGGTCTGATGAGTAGAAGGTAATGACGTATGCAGTGACATCACTAGTGCTGGACTTCGGGCTTAATAAAATAACTTGGGACTTTTCCTATTTGGCAGAACTGAGGAGACACATCAGTTGTATGTGTGATGTTTGATCTTTGACTTCTGTCTACCTGTATTTTGATTAAAATTGTTATGATTTCTGAGTGCACATTTTGAGTGTTCCTTATTTGTTAAGTAAATAAATCGGAGCACAGAAAAACGGAACCAACACTGCCCCTCCATCAGGTTTAGGTCCTGACTTCCTGTTCTTACTGCCCATCCATCAGGCTTAGGTCCTAACTTCCTGTTCTTACTGCCCATCTATCCATCAGGCTTAGGTCCTAACTTCCTGTTCTTACTGCCCATCTATCCATCAGGCTTAGGTCCTAACTTCCTGTTCTTACTGCCCATTTATCCATCAGGCTTAGGTCCTAACTTCCTGTTCTTACTGCCCATCCATCAGGCTTAGGTCCTAACTTCCTGTTCTTACTGCCCATCCATCAGGCCTAGGTCCTGACTTCCTGTTCTTTCTGCCCATCCATCAGGCTTAGGTCTTGACTTCCTGTTCTTACTGCCCATCCATCAGGCTTAGGTCCTGACTTCCTGTTCTTACTGCCCATCCATCAGGCCTAGGTCCTAACTTCTTGTTCTTACTGCCCATCCATCAGGCTTAGGTCCTAACTTCCTGTTCTTACTGCCTACCCATCCATCAGGCTTAGGTCCTGACTTCCTGTTCTTACTGCCCATCCATCATGCCTAGGTCCTAACTTCCTGTTCTTACTGCCCATCTATCCATCAGGCTTAGGTCCTAACTTCCTGTTCTTACTGCCCATCTATCCATCATGCTTAGGTCCTAACTTCCTGTTCTTACTGCCCATCTATCCATCAGGCTTAGGTCCTAACTTCCTTTTCTTACTGCCCATCCATCGGGCCTAGGTCCTAACTTCCTGTTCTTAGTGTCCAACCGTCCATCAGGCCTAGGACCTAACTTCCTGTTCTTAGTGTCCAACCGTCCATCAGGCCAGGGGAGAACGACTGTCTCCTCTCTTCGAAGCCACGGAAATTCAAGGCCAAACGCAGCACTGCAGGCAGTGTTATCAGAAAACAGGATCACCATTATAGTGAATAGAATAATGGAAATTTTTGTCTTCCATCTTTTTGTAAAAATAACAAACAATTGAAGAGAATCATGGTACCAATAATACACCAGATATGTGTCACGTAGAGTAGGCCAGAAGGCTCTACTGGAAAACCGAACCTCTATCACGTAGAGTAGGCCAGAAGGCTAAACTGGAAAACCTAACCTCTATCACGTAGAGTAGGCCAGAAGGCTAAACTGGAAAACCTAACCTCTATCACGTAGAGGAGGCCAGAAGGCTAAACTGGAAAACCTAACCTCTATCACGTAGAGTAGGCCAGAAGGCTAAACTGGAAAACCTAACCTCTATCACGTAGAGAGGCCAGAAGGCTCTACTGGAAAACCTAACCTCTATCACGTAGAGTAGGCCAGAAGGCTAAACTGGAAAACCTAACCTCTATCACGTAGAGGAGGCCAGAAGGCTAAACTGGAAAACCTAACCTCTATCACGTAGAGTAGGCCAGAAGGCTAAACTGGAAAACCTAACCTCTATCACGTAGAGGAGGCCAGAAGGCTAAACTGGAAAACCTAACCTCTATCAAAATAAAAAGATGGTGGAGTTGCAAAAGTTCTTCTGTGCTTCAGGGTGTTAATTTACATAGTGATTCCTGAACAAATCAAATCAAATCAAATGTATTTATATAGCCCTTCGTACATCAGCTGATATCTCAAAGTGCTGTACAGAAACCCAGCCTAAAACCCCAAACAGCAAACAATGCAGGTGTAAAAGCACGGTGGCTAGGAAAAACTCCCTAGAAAGGCCAAAACCTAGGAAGAAACCTACAGAGGAACCAGGCTATGTGGGGTGGCCAGTCCTCTTCTGGCTGTGCCGGGTAGAGATTATTACAGAACATGACCAAGATGTTAAAATGTTCATAAATGACCAGCATGGTCGAATAATAATAAGGCAGAACAGTTGAAACTGGAGCAGCAGCATGGTCAGGTGGACTGGGGACAGCAAGGAGTCATCATGTCAGGTATGGGGCCCGGTTCTAGGGCTAGTCCTCCTGGGACATATGTGGGGTGGCCAGTCCTCTTCTGGCTGTGCCGGGTGGAGATTATAACAGGCCCGTGGCAAGATGTTCAAATGTTCATAAATGACCAGCATGGTTGAATAATAGTAAGGCAGAACAGTTGAAACTGCATGGCCAGGTGGACTGGGGACAGCAAGGAGTCATCATGTCAGGTAGTCCTGGGGCATGGTCCTAGGGCTCAGGTCCTCCGAGAGAGAGAAAGAAAGAGAGAAGGAGAAAATTAGAGAACGCACACTTAGATTCACACAGGACACCGAATAGGACAGGAGAAGTACTCCAGATATAACAAACTGACCCGAGCCCCCCGACACATAAACTAATGCAGCATAAATACTGGAGGCTGAGACAGGAGGGGTCAGGAGACACTGTGGCCCCATCCGAGGACACCCCCGGACAGGGCCAAACAGGAAGGATATAACCCCACCCACTTTGCCAAAGCACAGCCCCCACACCACTAGAGGGATATCTTCAACCACCAACTTACCATCCTGAGACAAGGCCGAGTATAGCCCACAAAGATCTCCGCCACGGCACAACCCAAGGGGGGGGCGCCAACCCAGACAGGCTGACCACAACAGTGAATCAACCCACCCAGGTGACGCACCCCCCAGGGGACGGCATGAGAGAGCCCCAGTAAGCCAGTGACTCAGCCCCGTAACAGGGTAGAGGCAGAGAATCCCAGTGGAAAGAGGGGAATCGGCCAGGCAGAGACAGCAAGGGCGGTTCGTTGCTCCAGAGCCTTTCCGTTCACCTTCCCACTCCTGGGCCAGACTACACTCAATCATATGACCCACTGAAGAGATGAGTCTTCAGTAAAGACTTAAAGGTTGAGACCGAGTTTGCGTCTCTGACATGGGTAGGCAGACCGTTCCATAAAAATGGAGCTCTATAGGAGAAAGCCCTGCCTCCAGCTGTTTGCTTAGAAATTCTAGGGACAATTAGGAGGCCTGCGTCTTGTGACCGTAGCGTACGTGTAGGTATGTACGGCAGGACCAAATCAGAGAGATAGGTAGGAGCAAGCCCATGTAATGCTTTGTAGGTTAGCAGTAAAACCTTGAAATCAGCCCTTGCTTTGACAGGAAGCCAGTGTAGAGAGGCTAGCACTGGAGTAATATGATCTAATTTTTTGGTTCTAGTCAGGATTCTAGCAGCCGTATTTAGCACTAACTGAAGTTTATTTAGTGCTTTATCCAGGTAGCCGGAAAATAGAGCATTGCAGTAGTCTAACCTAGAAGTGACAAAAGCATGGATGAATTTTTCTGCATCATTTTTGGACAGAAAGTTTCTGATTTTTGCAATGTTACGTAGATGGAAAAAAGCTGTCCTTGAAATGGTCTTGATATGTTCTTCAAAAGAGAGATCAGGGTCCAGAGTAACGCCGAGGTCCTTCACAGTTTTATTTGAGACGACTGTACAACCATTAAGATTAATTGTCAGATTCAACAGAAGATCTCTTTGTTTCTTGGGACCTAGAACAAGCATCTCTGTTTTGTCCGAGTCCGAACAAATTAAACAGTTCAAATCCCCGAGCTGACAAGGTACACATCTGTCGTTCTGCCCCTGAACAGGCAGTTAACCCACTGTTCCTAGGCCATCATTGAAAATAAGAATTTGTTCTTAACTGACTTGCCTAGTTAAATAAAGGTAAAATAAAAAATCCAAAATGCCTCTCCATGAACTGAAAGAGAGGCTCCTTTTTTAGGGCTAGCCCCTCCCCTCAGAACAATTAACCCTAATTAATTAATTAATTAATTACCTCGTCAAACCTACATTTTTCCATTAACTAAACATACTAATATATTGCAACATGTTTATGAAACAATATCACAACATAACAGTTACAAAATTACATCACTACTGACAGTGTCTTTCAATATTCCCATTTACATTAATGAGCCATTTGGGACAGGCACTACAAAGTCAGCCCAATTCCCTTTGCTCGGGTCCTTATCCAGCATACCTGGAAGGTACAGAGATGGAGAGCCCAATTCCCTTTGCTCGGGTCCTTATCCAGCATACCTGGAAGGTACAGAGATGGAGAGAGAGGAACAGAACAAACAACGCACTCATCCACCACATCGATAAGTATAATAAATATTGCTTATATTAAATATGAACACTGACAAGTGTGAAATGTATGTACTAAGACAGAGTTAATATGTATGTACTAAGACAGAGATAATATGTATGTACTAAGACAGAGAGGATATGTATGTACTAAGACAGAGAGGATATGTATGTACTAAGACAGAGATAATATGTATGTACTAAGACAGAGAGGATATGTATGTACTAAGACAGAGATAATATGTATGTACTAAGACAGAGATAATATGTGTGTACTAAGACAGAGAGGATATGTATGTACTAAGACAGAGTTAATATGTGTGTACTAAGACAGAGATAATATGTATGTACTAAGACAGAGATAATATGTATGTACTAAGACAGAGTTAATATGTATGTACTAAGACAGAGTTAATATGTATGTACTAAGACAGAGATAATATGTGTGTACTAAGACAGAGATAATATGTGTGTACTAAGACAGAGATAATATGTGTGTACTAAGACAGAGATAATATGTATGTACTAAGACAGAGATAATATGTATGTACTAAGACAGAGATAATATGTGTGTACTAAGACAGAGATAATATGTATGTACTAAGACAGAGATAATATGTGTGTACTAAGACAGAGTTAATATGTGTGTACTAAGACAGATATAATATGTATGTACTAAGACAGAGATAATGTGTGTACTAAGACAGAGATAATATGTATGTACTAAGACAGAGATAATATGTATGTACTAAGACAGAGTTAAGAGGATATGTATGTACTAAGACAGAGATAATATGTATGTACTAAGACAGAGTTAATATGTATGTACTAAGACAGAGATAATATGTATGTACTAAGACAGAGAGGATATGTATGTACTAAGACAGAGATAATATGTATGTACTAAGACAGAGATAATATGTATGTACTAATGGTCTTGATATGTTCCTCAAAAGAGAGATCAGGGTCCAGAGTAACGCCGAGGTCCTTCACAGTTTTATTTGAGACGACTGTACAACCATTAAGATTAATTTGAACTGTACTTATTGGAAACAGGAAGCATGTTTTGGAATATTTTTTATTCTGTACAGGCTTCCTTCTTTTCACTCTGTCAATTAGGTCAGTATTGTGGAGTAACTACAATGTTGTTGATCCATCCTCAGTTCTATCACAGCCATTAAACTCTGCAACTGTTTTAAAGTCACCATTGGCCTCATGGTGAAATCCCTGAGCGGTTTCCTTCCTCTCCGGCAACTGAGTTAGAAAGGACACCTGTATTTTTGTTGTGACTGGGTGTATTGATACACCATCCAAAGTGTAATTAATAACTTCACCATGCTCAATGTGATATTCAGTGTCTGCCAATAGGTGCCATCCTTTGCAAGGCATTGGAAAACCTTCCTGGTCTTTGTGGTTGAATCTTTGTTTTAAATTCACTGCTTAACTGAAGGACAATTATCTGTATGTGTGGGGTACAGCGATGGGGTAGTCATTTAACAATAATGTTAAATACTATTATTGTACACAGACTCCATGCAACTTATTATATGACTATTATATGACTATTATATTATTATTATTACTATTATACTATTTATATTTACATTTAAGTCATTTAGCAGACGCTCTTATCCAGAGCGATATGACTTGATAAGCACATTTTTACTCGTGAACTTATTTTGGCTTGCCATAACAAAGGGGTTGATTACTTATTGACCAAAGACATTTCAGATTTTTATATTTTATTAATTTGTAAACATTTCTAAAAACAAAATGTCCACTTTGACATTGTGGAATATTGTATGTAGATCAGCGGCACAACATCTCAAATGAATCCATTTTAAATTCAGGCTGTAACACAACAAAATGTTAACAGTCAAAGGGTGTGAATACTTTCTGAAGGCTCTGCAGATCACGTTCCCTCACGTTGGTTTTGATTTCACTTAATAACCAAGTATCAAAGACAGGCTCCTTAACGGGAAAAGGCATTACTTCCAGTAACTTCCACTGTTGCCAAGCTAATCTGTCTCTCCATAATAGGTTTAGAGCTAGTTTAAAGATAGCTCCAGCCTTCCTGGTTTCAGTGTTCAGGATAAGTGATATTTACAGACCATGTTTAGAATAATGGCTCTTCTGGGAAGCACCTGGGGTAAAAGAGTTACTGGAAAAGAGAGCGAGACGTTTTATGGGCATCTGTGCTTCCTCGAAGGTAGTCAACAAGTGAAACATCGGGGTCGTAGTCCCTGGACATTCTCTAGTTTGACTTCTCTCCTTATGTTACAGTTGAAGTCGGAAGTTTACATCCACATAGGTTGGAGTCATTAAAACTTGTTTTTCACCCACTCCACAAATGTCTTGTTAATTAACAAAATATAGTTTTGGTAAGTCGGTTAGGACATCTGCATGGCACAAGTAATTTTTCCAACAATTGTTTACAGACAGATTATTTCACTTATAATTCACTGTATCACAATTCCAGTGGGTCAGAAGTTTATTTACACTAAGTTGACTGTTCCTTTAAACAGCTTGGAAAATTCCAGAAAATGATGTCATGGCTATAGAAGCTTCTGATAGGCTAAATGACAACATTTGAGTCAATTTGAGGTGTACCTGTGGATGTATTTCAAGGCCTACCTTCAAACTCAGTGCCTCTTTGCTTGACATCATGGAACACACAAGACCTTAGAAAAAAATTTGTAGACCTCTACAAGTCTGGTTCATCCTTGGGAGCAATTTCCAAACGCCTGAAGGTACCACATTCAACTGTACAAACAATAGTACGCAAGTATAAACACCATGGGACCACGCAGATGTCATACCGCTTAGGAAGGAGACGCGTTCTCTCTCCTATAGATGAACGTACTTTGGTGCGAAAAGTGCAAATCAATCCCAGAACAACAGCAAAGGACCTTGTGAAGATGCTGGAGGAAACAGGTACAAAAGTATCTAAATCCACAGTAAAACGAGTCCTATATCGACATAACCTGAAAGGCTGCTCAGGGTGGAAGAAGCCACTACTCCAAAACCGCCATAAAAAAAGCCAGACTACGGTTTGCAACTGCACATGGGGACAAAGAATGTACGTTTTGGAGAAATGTCTTCTGGTCTGATGAAACAAATATATTACTGTTTGGCCATAATGGCCATTGTTATGTTTGGAGGAAAAAGGGGGAGGTTTGTAAGCCGAAGAACACCATCCCAACCGTGAAGCATGGGGGTGGCAGCATCATGTTGTGAGGGTGCTTTGCTACAGGAGGGACTGGTGCACATCACAAAATAATTTTCCTACCTGCACATTACAACAATTTTCCTACCATCATGAGGTAGGAAAATTATGTGGATATATTGAAGCAACATCTCAAGACATCAGTCAGGCAGTTAAAGCTTGGTCGCAAATGGGTCTTCCAAATGGACAATGACCCCAAGCATACTTCCAAAGTTATGGCTCAAGGACAACAAAGTCAAGGTATTGGAGTGGCCATCACAAAGCCCTGACCTCAATCCTATAGAAATTTGTGAGCAGAACTGAAAAAGTGTGTGCGAGCATGGAGGCCTACAAACCTGACTCAGTTACACCAGCTCTCTCAGGAGGAATGGGCCAAAATTCACCCAACTTATTGTGGGAAGCTTTTGGAAGGCTACCTGAAATGTTTGATGTTCTGTAAACGTCTTACCTACTGGGAATGTGATGAAAGAAATACAAGCTGAAATAAAAAATTCTCTCTACTATTATTCTGACATTTCACATTCTTAAAATAAAGTGGTGATCCTAACTGACATAAAACAGGGACTTTTTAGTTGTATTAAATGTCAGGAATTGTGAAAAACTGAGTTTAAATGTATTTAGCTAAGGTGTATGTAAACTTCCGACTTCAACTGTAGATATCAGGCTGGCCCTATTGATGTGTACTACTTTTATCCAGGGCCCTACTGAGTGTACTCGTTTTAACCAGGGCCCTACTGAGTGTACTACTTTTAACCAGGGCCCTACTGAGTGTACTACTTTTATCCAGGGCCCTACTGAGTGTACTAGTTTTAACCAGGGCCCTACTGAGTGTACTACTTTTATCCAGGGCCCTATTGATGTGTACTAGTTTTAACCAGGGCCCTACTGAGTGTACTACTTTTATCCAGGGCCCTATTGATGTGTACTAGTTTTAACCAGGGCCCTACTGAGTGTACTACTTTTAACCAGGGCCCTATTGATGTGTACTACTTTTAACCAGGGCCCTACTGAGTGTACTACTTTTAACCAGGGCCCTACTGAGTGTACTACTTTTAACCAGGGCCCTACTGAGTGTACTACTTTTATCCAGGGCCCTACTGAGTGTACTACTTTTAACCAGGGCCCTACTGAGTGTACTACTTTTATCCAGGGCCCTACTGAGTGTACTAGTTTTAACCAGGGCCCTACTGAGTGTACTACTTTTATCCAGGGCCCTATTGATGTGTACTAGTTTTAACCAGGGCCCTACTGAGTGTACTACTTTTAACCAGGGCCCTATTGATGTGTACTACTTTTAACCAGGGCCCTACTGAGTGTACTACTTTTAACCAGGGCCCTATTGATGTGTACTACTTTTAACCAGGGCCCTACTGAGTGTACTACTTTTAATCAGGGCCCTATTGATGTTTACTACTTTTAACCAGGGCCCTACTGAGTGTACTACTTTTAACCAGGGCCCTACTGAGTGTACTACTTTTAACCAGGGCCCTACTGAGTGTACTACTTTTAACCAGGGCCCTACTGAGTGTACTAGTTTTAACCAGGGCCCTATTGATGTTTACTACTTTTAACCAGGGCCCTACTGAGTGTACTAGTTTTAACCAGGGCCCTATTTATGTGTACTACTTTTAACCAGGGCCTATTGATGTGTACTACTTTTAACCAGCACCCTACTGAGTGTACTACTTTTAACCAGCGCCCTACTGAGTGTACTACTTTTAACCAGGGCCCTACTGAGTGTACTACTTTTAACCAGGGCCCTACTGAGTGTACTAGTTTTAACCAGGGCCCTACTGAGTGTACTACTTTTAACCAGGGCCCTACTGAGTGTACTACTTTTAACCAGGGCCCTATTGATGTGTACTACTTTTAACCAGGGCCCTACTGAGTGTACTACTTTTAACCAGGGCCCTATTGATGTGTACTACTTTTAACCAGGGCCCTACTGAGTGTACTACTTTTAACCAGGGCCCTACTGAGTGTACTACTTTTAACCAGGGCCCTATTGATGTGTACTACTTTTAACCAGGGCCCTATTGATGTGTACTACTTTTAACCAGGGCCCTACTGAGTGTACTACTTTTAACCAGGGCCCTATTGATGTGTACTACTTTTAACCAGGGCCCTATTGATGTGTACTACTTTTAACCAGGGCCCTACTGAGTGTACTACTTTTAACCAGGGCCCTATTGATGTGTACTACTTTTAACCAGGGCCCTACTGAGTGTACTACTTTTAATCAGGGCCCTATTGATGTTTACTACTTTTAACCAGGGCCCTACTGAGTGTACTACTTTTAACCAGGGCCCTACTGAGTGTACTACTTTTAACCAGGGCCCTACTGAGTGTACTACTTTTAACCAGGGCCCTACTGAGTGTACTAGTTTTAACCAGGGCCCTATTGATGTTTACTACTTTTAACCAGGGCCCTACTGAGTGTACTAGTTTTAACCAGGGCCCTATTTATGTGTACTACTTTTAACCAGGGCCTATTGATGTGTACTACTTTTAACCAGCACCCTACTGAGTGTACTACTTTTAACCAGCGCCCTACTGAGTGTACTACTTTTAACCAGGGCCCTACTGAGTGTACTACTTTTAACCAGGGCCCTACTGAGTGTACTAGTTTTAACCAGGGCCCTACTGAGTGTACTACTTTTAACCAGGGCCCTACTGAGTGTACTACTTTTAACCAGGGCCCTATTGATGTGTACTACTTTTAACCAGGGCCCTACTGAGTGTACTACTTTTAACCAGGGCCCTATTGATGTGTACTACTTTTAACCAGGGCCCTACTGAGTGTACTACTTTTAACCAGGGCCCTACTGAGTGTACTACTTTTAACCAGGGCCCTATTGATGTGTACTACTTTTAACCAGGGCCCTATTGATGTGTACTACTTTTAACCAGGGCCCTACTGAGTGTACTACTTTTAACCAGGGCCCTACTGAGTGTACTACTTTTAACCAAGGCCCTACTGAGTGTACTACTTTTAACCAGGGCCCTATTGGTGTTTTGATGAGTAGATGGCTTTGGATGATTCTTTGATGGCTGGTTGTAAACAGGGAAACACCTATTCAAACCACAAAATGTTATTGGGCTGTTTTCTAGCTTTAGCCTGCTATTTCTGGCCAACCCAGACGTCACCGTCCTCTGGGAACAGTAAGAACCACATCCAGGAGTCCGTTAGTAACTTCGGCGTATTAACCAGACAGACTACCCATATCCTTACGGTTGTCTGTTATTTTTGTGTCTATGTCCTTTTATGTTCTCTTTAAGAACAGCATCAGTGTTTCCATAGAAGCCACCTTTTCATAGTCCCCAAATCCAGAACAAATCCAACAAAGTATACAGTATTATATAAAACCCTTTATTGCATGGAACTTCCTTCTGTCTCAAATAAACAGCAAACCTGGTTTCAAAAACCAGATAAAGTAACAACGCCTCTCCCCTATCTGACCTAGATAGTTTGTGTCTATGTATTGATATGTAGGCTGTGTGTGCTTTAAAAAAAATGTATTTGAGCTGTGATTGTCTAATGATGTTCTGTATTAAGTTTCATGTTCAGGAAGAGTAGCTCCTGTTTTTGCAACAGCCAATGGGGATCCTAATGAAATACCAACAGCCAATGGGGATCCTAATGAAATACCAACAGCCAATGGGGATCCTAATAAAATACCAACAGCCAATGGGGATCCTAATAAAATACCAACAGCCAATGGGGATCCTAATAAAATACCAACAGCCAATGGGGATCCTAATAAAATACCAACAGCCAATGGGGATCCTAATAAAATACCAACAGCCAATGGGGATCCGAATAAAATACCAACAGCCAATGGGGATCCTAATAAAATACCAACAGCCAATGAGGATCCTAATAAAATACCAACAGCCAATGGGGATCCTAATAAAATACCAACAGCCAATGGGGATCCTAATAAAATACCAACAGCCAATGGGGGTCCTAATAAAATACCAACAGCCAATGGGGATCCTAATAAAATACCAACAGCCAATGGGGATCCTAATAAAATACCAACAGCCAATGGGGATCCTAATAAAATACCAACAGCCAATGGGGATCCTAATAAAATACCAACAGCCAATGGGGATCCTAATAAAATACCAACAGCCAATGGGGATCCTAATGAAATACCAACAGCCAATAGGGATCCTAATAAAATACCAACAGCCAATGGGGATCCTAATAAAATACCAACAGCCAATGGGGATCCTAATAAAATACCAACAGCCAATGGGGATCCTAATAAAATACCAGAAACCAAAACAGACCAAACCAGGATGTAATTAAATCCAAAGACTGACTGACTGACTGTCTGTCTGTGAGACTGTGACTGTTTGTCTGTGACTGTCTGTCTGTTTGTCTGTTTGTCTGTGACTGTTTGTCTGTTTGTCTGTGACTGTTTGTCTGTTTGTCTGTTTGTCCGTGACTGTTTGTCTGTGACTGTCTGTCTGTCTGTCTGTCTGTCTGTCTGTCTGTCTGTCTGTGACTGTTTGTCTGTCTGTCTGTGACTGTTTGTTTGTGACTGTTTGTTTGTGACTGTCTGTCTGTTTGTCCGTGTATGTCTGCACACTAGTATAAAACACAGCAGTTTCAAGGAGGACTCCACAGTCAAGAAGGACGTCATCAGAAGTGGACAGAAACCAGGATAGAATGGAATCACTGGGACTGTCTCCTAGAGACCTGCGTCACAGCAGTCAGAAAACCCCGGTCTATACAGCCACCCGAGTGGAAAATCCCCAGAAAATAAATCCCCACTAATCCCATAATAAACCCAGGAAGAGTAGCTGCTGCCTTGTCAGGAACTAATGGGGATCCATAATAAACCCCAGGAAGAGTAGCTGCTGCATTGACAGGAACTAATGGGGATCCATAATAAACCCCAGGAAGAGTAGCTGCTGCCTTGGCAGGAACTAATGGGGATCCATAATAAACCCCAGGAAGAGTAGCTGCTGCCTTGGCAGGAACTAATGGGGATCCATAATAAACCCCAGGAAGAGTAGCTGCTGCCTTGGCAGGAACTAATGGGGATCCATAATAAACCCCAGGAAGAGTAGCTGCTGCCTTGGCAGGAACTAATGGGGATCCATAATAAACCCCAGGAAGAGTAGCTGCTGCCTTGGCAGGAACTAATGGGGATCCACAACAAACCCCAGGAAGAGTAGCTGCTGCCTTGACAGGAACTAATGGGGATCCATAATAAACACCAGGAAGAGTAGCTGCTGCCTTGACAGGAACTAATGGGGATCCATAATAAACACCAGGAAGAGTAGCTGCTGCCTTGACAGGAACTAATGGGGATCCATAATAAACACCAGGAAGAGTAGCTGCTGCCTTGACATGAACTAATGGGGATCCATAATAAACCCCAGGAAGAGTAGCTGCTGCCTTGACATGAACTAATGGGGATCCATAATAAACACCAGGAAGAGTAGCTGCTGCCTTGACAGGAACTAATGGGGATCCATAATAAACACCAGGAAGAGTAGCTGCTGCCTTGACAGGAACTAATGGGGATACATAATAAACCCCAGGAAGAGTAGCTGCTGCCTTGACATGAACTAATGGGGATCCATAATAAATACAAATACCTGAGCGCTGCGAGATAAAGTTATACTGAAGCTGGTCACCTGAGCGCTGCAAGGAAAATTCTACTTCGTCACTAGAGTCCCAGACGGAGATACAGAAAGTAACAGGAACAAATAGGATCAGATGAAGGTGAGAGGACCATAGGATCAGATGAAGGTAACAGGACCATATAGGATCAGATGAAGGTAACAGGACCATGTAGGATCAGATGAAGGTAACAGGAACATATAGGATCAGATGAAGGTAACAGGAACATATAGGATCAGATGAAGGTAACAGGAACATATAGGATCAGATGAAGGTAACAGGACCATATAGGATCAGATGAAGGTAACAGGACCATATAGGATCAGATGAAGGTAACAGGAACATATAGGATCAGATGAAGGTAACAGGAACATATAGGATCAGATGAAGGTAACTGGAACATATAGGATCAGATGAAGTTAACAGGACCATATAGGATCAGATGAAGGTGTGAGGAACATATAGGATCAGATGAAGGTAACAGGAACATATAGGATCAGATGAAGGTGAGAGGACCATATAGGATCAGATGAAGGTAACAGGAACATATAGGATCAGATGAAGGTAACAGGAACATTTAGGATCAGATGAAGGTAACAGGAACATAGAGGATCGGGATCAGATGAAATAAACAGGAACATAGAGGATCAGGGTGTGTCAGCTGCATGTGTTTGAATGTTTCTTTGTTCTGTACAGTATATGTGAAACCCTCAGGTGTTTTCCTCTGTTTATCAGGGTTATTGTTCTGGTTCATTGTAGTGGTCCATCCGCGTGGGATTGTTTCCTCAACTATATTGTCTTCTCCGCATCGGTCTTTGTGCTCTCTGGGAGGGTGTCACTACAACGACCTGCTGGTAGAGTTACACTCTCTAGGACGTTTTACGTCTCAACTTGACTGGAAATGTTTAGATCAGAGATCATCAACTAGATTCAGCCTCAGCGGACGGTTGGGGGGCAAGAACATAATAACAAATCATTTGTAGACTGCAAGTTGACCACAAGAAGCTCAAACAGATGTAATTTTTGACTAAAACATAGTCATTTCAAACCTTGCTTACACTTGTATACGATCACGTGCCTCTCCATTATGAGTGAGAATACTTGAAAACAGATTTATTAAATTAAAATCACTTGGAGCTGATTTCCTGGTGTTTTGATAGTATTTTATGTCCAACAATAAAAAATACAAATATATACACAGAGCCTTCGGAAAGTATTCAGACCCCTTGACTTTTTTGACATTTTGTTACGTTACAGCCTTGTTCTGAAATTGATTAAATTCATTGTTTTCCTCATTAATCTACATAATAACATCACAATACTCCATAATGACATCACAATACCCACATAATGACATCACAATACTCCATAATGACATCACAATACCCACGTAATGACATCACAATACTCCATAATGACATCACAATACCCACATAATGACATCACAATACTCCATAATGACATCACAATACCCACGTAATGACATCACAATACTCCATAATGACAAAGTAAAAACAGGTTTTAAGACATTTTTGCATCAAAACAAATAACTGAAATATCTTATTTACATAAGTATTCAGACCCTTTGCTATGAGACTCGAAATTGAGCTCAGGTGCACCCTGTTTCTATTGATCATCCTTGAGATGTTTCTACAACGTGATTGGAGTCCACCTGTGGTAAATGCCAATCAATTGCATTTACCACAGGTACACCTGTCTATATAAGGTCCCACTGTTGACAGTGCATGTCAGAGCAAAAACCAAGCTGTGAGGTTAAAGGAATTGTCCGTAGAGCTCCGAGACAGGATTGTGAGAGCTTCCTAGAGATGGCCGCCCGTCCAAAGTGAGCAATCGGGGGAGAAGGGCCTTGGTCAGGGAGGTGACCAAGAACCCGATGGTCAATCTGACAGAGCTCCAGAGTTCCTCTGTGGAGATGGGAGAACCTTCCAGAAGGACAACCTTCTCTGCAGCATTCCACCAATCAGGCCTGTATGGTAGAGTGGCCAGACGGAAGCCACTCCTCAGTAAAAGGCACATGATAACCCGCTTAGACTTTGCCAAAAGGCACCTAAAGGACTCAGACCATGAGAAACAAGATTCTCTGTGATGATTACCGTTAATTAACATAAACACATTTAGCATCTCCTGGCTTCCACACTGATGCAGACCTTTGGAACATCTACATTTTGAAAAGTATAATAGCTCAATTTAATATAGCCTATACCATCAGAATAAATCCATGATTTATTTTAGACAGGTCTAAAGAAACATGATATAAAGGAAATGTGGTCTATTTCAGAAGAACAGAATAACATAATCTGAGTTGTCCTTATGTTAGGTCCTGATCTGGCTGTGCCATATGGCTGTGTCCTTATGTTAGGCCCTGATCTGGCTGTGCCATATGGCTGTGTCCTTATGTTAGGCCCTGATCTGGCTGTGCCATATGGCTGTGTCCTTATGTTAGGTCCTGATCTGGCTGTGCCATATGGCTGTGTCCTTATGTTAGGTCCTGATCTGGCTGTGCCATATGGCTGTGTCCTTATGTTAGGTCCTGATCTGGCTGTGCCATATGGCTGTGTCCTTATGTTAGGTCCTGATCTGGCTGTGCCATATGGCTGTGTCCTCATGTTAGGTCCTGATCTGGCTGTGCCATATGGCTGTGTCCTTATGTTAGGTCCTGATCTGGCTGTGCCATATGGCTGTGTCCTCATGTTAGGTCCTGATCTGGCTGTGCCATATGGCTGTGTCCTTATGTTAGGTCCTGATCTGGCTGTGCCATATGGCTGTGTCCTTATGTTAGGTCCTGATCTGGCTGTGCCATATGGCTGTGTCCTTATGTTAGGTCCTGATCTGGCTGTGCCATATGGCTGTGTCCTTATGTTAGGCCCTGATCTGGCTGTGCCATATGGCTGTGTCCTTATGTTAGGCCCTGATCTGGCTGTGCCATATGGCTGTGGGCTACACTAGTTCATTATGTTAGGTCCTGATCTGGCTGTGCCATATGGCTGTGTCCTTATGTTAGGCCCTGATCTGGCTGTGCCATATGGCTGTGTCCTTATGTTAGGCCCTGATCTGGCTGTGCCATATGGCTGTGTCCTTATGTTAGGTCCTGATCTGGCTGTGCCATATGGCTGTGTCCTCATGTTAGGTCCTGATCTGGCTGTGCCATATGGCTGTGTCCTCATGTTAGGTCCTGATCTGGCTGTGCCATATGGCTGTGTCCTTATGTTAGGCCCTGATCTGGCTGTGCCATATGGCTGTGTCCTTATGTTAGGTCCTGATCTGGCTGTGCCATATGGCTGTGTCCTTATGTTAGGCCCTGATCTGGCTGTGCCATATGGCTGTGGGCTACACTAGTTCATTTAGTTGTCTGTTTGTTAGGTCCTGATCTGGCTGTGCCATATGGCTGTGTCCTTATGTTAGGTCCTGATCTGGCTGTGCCATATGGCTGTGGGCTACACTAGTTCATCATGTTAGGTCCTGATCTGGCTGTGCCATATGGCTGTGGGCTACACTAGTTCATTATGTTAGGCCCTGATCTGGCTGTGCCATATGGCTGTGGGCTACACTAGTTCATTATGTTAGGTCCTGATCTGGCTGTGCCATATGGCTGTGTCCTTATGTTAGGTCCTGATCTGGCTGTGCCATATGGCTGTGTCCTTATGTTAGGCCCTGATCTGGCTGTGCCATATGGCTGTGTCCTTATGTTAGGCCCTGATCTGGCTGTGCCATATGGTTGTGGGCTACACTAGTTCATTATGTTAGGTCCTGATCTGGCTGTGCCATATGGCTGTGTCCTTATGTTAGGCCCTGATCTGGCTGTGCCATATGGCTGTGTCCTTATGTTAGGTCCTGATCTGGCTGTGCCATATGGCTGTGGGCTACACTAGTTCATTATGTTAGGTCCTGATCTGGCTGTGCCATATGGCTGTGGGCTACACTAGTTCATTATGTTAGGTCCTGATCTGGCTGTGCCATATGGCTGTGGGCTACACTAGTTCATTATGTTAGGTCCTGATCTGGCTGTGCCATATGGCTGTGGGCTACACTAGTTCATCATGTTAGGCCCTGATCTGGCTGTGCCATATGGCTGTGGGCTACACTAGTTCATTATGTTAGGTCCTGATCTGGCTGTGCCATATGGCTGTGGGCTACACTAGTTCATTATGTTAGGTCCTGATCTGGCTGTGCCATATGGCTGTGTCCTTATGTTAGGTCCTGATCTGGCTGTGCCATATGGCTGTGTCCTTATGTTAGGTCCTGATCTGGCTGTGCCATATGGCTGTGTCCTTATGTTAGGTCCTGATCTGGCTGTGCCATATGGCTGTGTCCTTATGTTAGGCCCTGATCTGGCTGTGCCATATGGCTGTGGGCTACACTAGTTCATCATGTTAGGTCCTGATCTGGCTGTGCCATATGGCTGTGGGCTACACTAGTTCATTATGTTAGGCCCTGATCTGGCTGTGCCATATGGCTGTGGGCTACACTAGTTCATTTAGTTGTCCTCATGTTAGGTCCTGATCTGGCTGTGCCATATGGCTGTGTCCTCATGTTAGATCCTGATCTGGCTGTGCCATATGGCTGTGTCCTTATGTTAGGTCCTGATCTGGCTGTGCCATATGGCTGTGTCCTTATGTTAGGCCCTGATCTGGCTGTGCCATATGGCTGTGGGCTACACTAGTTCATTTAGTTGTCCTGATGTTAGGCCCTGATCTGGCTGTGCCATATGGCTGTGGGCTACACTAGTTCATTTAGTTGTCCTTATGTTAGGTCCTGATCTGGCTGTGCCATATGGCTGTGGGCTACACTAGTTCATTAAGTTAGGTCCTGATCTGGCTGTGCCATATGGCTGTGGGCTACACTAGTTCATTATGTTAGGTCCTGATCTGGCTGTGCCATATGGCTGTGGGCTACACTAGTTCATTCAGCAGACAAGACTTGCTTAGAATTCCATTGCATTATTTTCTAATATGTTATAGTATGAAGAATACAGTTGAACAAAGCTGAATAAAATAGAAAGGATATGTTCTCCAAACAGTTTGATGGAGTGCAACTATTCTGTGTTGAGCGGTTAACAAAGAAATAGGTCCTCCTAGATGCTACATTTAGAGTCATTAATGTAACTTTAGTTGTTCTACAAACGTTGGCCTGTATGTTTTGATTTAATACATTGTAAGGCTGCATGATGAGACACTAATGATGATTTGAAACAAGTTGCTTGAAAGGCAGGAGCTCTGCTTTGTTAGTTTTTTTTGCGCTGTACACACTTCAACAGTCTCTCATTCACCATTTGACAAGCACTTGATAACGCCTCAAATTACATGGCGGCATCCCTTTTGTGCCAGTATTGCACCCTAGGTAAATCTATGCCTTTTGTGGCCATTGATCATTGTGCCTTTGGCCCGGAGTGCTGCACTGTGCTCCTAAGCACCTCTCAATCACATCACGTGATCGGGTCTTTCTCACAGGCCACAAGTGAAGTGTCGGGGAAGTTCAGTACCGAGAGAGCCTTGGTCTCCCAGATGCCAGGATAATTAGGAATACTGGGGCCTTTGTTGTGCTCCTCCAGGCTCTCTCTATCTCGATGACACCCACCACATCTGATCTATGGAATGCCAGCTGTAGGTTTTTTTTATCACCAAGCCGTTACTTAATCAGTTGCCAGCTCCATAAAGACTCCTCTCAGTTAAGTCAGAAAGGAGAGAGTTCTAAGCGCTCTATTAAATAAAACAACCATTTGGTGCATAAATATAACATCATCTTGTAATCCTGCTACCACAGAAGACAGACACATCGTGGGACGCCTCTGTACGCATCCTTATCCAATTCCGAGGTGCATAATCGAAGATATTGGAACAACTGTCCACATTTACTTTTCGTCAGCCAACAAGATGAGTAGTAGGCCTAACGAACAGCAAAAGCACTGGCCTATGTCAATCTACTATCACCCATAGTACAACAGTTGACCTATTCTGTGCGAAAAATAAACATTCCCAACATAGTCTGGGACAGTTGTGGGATACAATAGATTAATACAACCGCTAGCATCAAAAAAACTGTTTTATGCAATGTGGCAACAGATCAGGACGTTTAGCTTACAATGTTGATATTCAGCAATGCGCACAAGGTAGTAGGCTATAAGGGCGAACGGAGATGAAAACACCAGTATCAAAAGTGAAAAAAAAGCAACTGCGATTATGCATGAAAGGCCTTTCTTATTATAAAGGTTCATTTTTAAAGGTGAAAATTATCTTGCCCAAACTTGAAACTCACGCATTGTTTACTTATACCATTTAGGCTCTAAACCCCTTGTAAAGCAGATAAATGTGCTTAATTTTAAGAAGTTATTTGTCCACTTTAGCTGTGATACAAACCTTATTATTAAAACATATAGGACTATGGACTAGACTACATGAGGTGTGATACTAACCTTATAGGACTATGGACTAGACTACATGAGGTGTGATACTAACCTTATAGGACTATGGACTAGACTACATGAGGTGTGGTACTAACCTTATAGGACTATGGACTAGGCTACATGAGGTGTGATACTAACCTTATAGGACTATGGACTAGGCTACATGAGGTGTTATACTAACCTTATAGGACTATGGACTAGACTACATGAGGTGTGGTACTAACCTTATAGGACTATGGACTAGACTACATGAGGTGTGATACTAACCTTATAGGACTATGGACTAGACTACATGAGGTGTGATACTAACCTTATAGGACTATGGGCTAGACTACATGAGGTGTGATACTATGGACTAGGCTACATGAGGTGTGATACTAACCTTATAGGACTATGGGCTAGACTACATGAGGTGTGATACAAACCTTATAGGACTAGACTACATGAGGTGTGATACTAACCTTATAGGACTATGGAATAGACTACATGAGGTGTGATACTAACCTTATAGGACTATGGGCCAGGCTACATGAGGTGTGATACTAACCTTATAGGACTATGGGCTAGGCTACATGAGGTGTGATACTAACCTTATAGGACTATGGAATAGACTACATGAGGTGTGATACTAACCATATAGGACTATGGACTAGACTACATGAGGTGTGATACAAACCTTATAGGACTAGACTACATGAGGTGTGATACTAACCTTATAGGACTATGGAATAGACTACATGAGGTGTGATACTAACCTTATAGGACTATGGGCCAGGCTACATGAGGTGTGATACTAACCTTATAGGACTATGGGCTAGGCTACATGAGGTGTGATACTAACCTTATAGGACTATGGACTAGGCTACATGAGGAGGTGTGTGACTATGATTAGAAAAAGTCACAAAAAAAGTATGTTTCTTATGCTGGGCATCATTCACAAGAGATAATATATCATTCACAAATGATAGGCTAATATTGTCACAGATCAGACTATTCTTGATTGAATCTTGTCTTTACATAGACTAACTAATATATGTGTGGAATGTGTTTTGATTTATCATGCACCTGTCTCGAAACAGGGGCAGTGGAAAACAATATATCCAGGTCGGCTATACTACTGTCGTAAACATAAACAATGTGCTTAATATCAGGAAAGTTGAGAAATACATATAGCAGGCCTAGCCTATAGAAAGCTGATGGGAACCTCCTCTTTTTAGTAGAGGCCATCACCTCGTTTTCTTGCGCAATTGCATAATGGTCTCTCATGAAGTTTTGATTAGATTTTCGAAAACATTTGCACTGATGACAGAGTGATTAGAGGGACAATAGAGTACTGAGTACCAGGCAGCTAGAAAATCTGGTAGGCTACTAATGACCATCAGCAGCATCAGTGTCACGCCCTGACCTTAGAGAGCCGTTTTATTTCTCTATTTGGTTAGGTCAGGGTGTGATTTGGGTGGGCATTATATGTTTTCTATTTCTTTGTTTTTGGCCGAGTGTGGTTCCCAATCAGAGGCAGTTGTCTATCGTTGTCTCTGATTGGGAATCATACTTAGGCAGCCTTTTCCCCACCTAATGTTGTGGGTAATTATTTATTTTCTGTGTGTGTTTGTGTGCGTCACGGTCGGTTTCTGTTTACCTGTTTTTTGTGAAGGTTTCACTTTATTAAAGATGTGTAATTACATGCAAGCTGCGCCTTGGCTCATCTATGACAGGGAGTTTGAAGACAGTGAACGTGACAATCAGAACTTGGAGAAGCCTAATTCCCGTGACTAAAGGGTGTGGAGGTAATATGGTCTCTGAAACAGCCTGAGTTGGAGAGGATATGCAGAGAAGAATGGGAGAAACTCCCCAAATACAGGTGTGCCAAGTTTGTAGCGTCATAACCAAGAAGACCAGAGGCTGTAATCGCTGCGTCAAGGTGTTTCAACAAAGTACTGAGTAAAGGGCCTGAATCAGTAGTGGTCAGTACCGTTTATGATGAGGGAGGACGATTTTTGTTTTTGTGAGCATGGCCTTATTTCTATTACAGCATATTGGATGACTGTCATTAATTTTCCATTCACCCAGTTCAATGTAACAGTGTATATATTTCAATGTATATATATTTTTTTCTCGGCTGAAAAATTGTGTGTGGGGGGGGGGGGGGGGCAAATGAAACCACCCGCATGCCAAATTGGTCCCGGGGGCCGCCGGTTGGGGAACCCTGGTTTAGATAGTCTACTGTGAATCTATAGGTATACCCTCCTGTTTCTGTTCCTTTAACAGGTCACTGAGATCCCTGTGATCTCTGATCCTCTCTGGCCGTGTTTCAGCGGTTGGATGGAAGATTTCCATGTTCTGATGTAACAGTTGTTTTAAACTTCACAATGAAACACCTTCAACTGTACTGTCTTTATATTTGGTTAAACATCACAATAGTGTTCTCATTCAGTTAATGTCCACAGCCCCCCCAAGCCACCGGACCAGAACTTGTGTGTGTGTGTGTGTCTCTAAGTGGAGGAGAAGATTGGGTAAATAAAGAGATGAAACGTTTCCTCATTCCCTTGCCGTTCCTTGTTATTTGAAGTGGAACTAAATCAATATGTGGTTGTAAATCTGGACAGGAGGAAACAGGCTGGGGGCCCAGACGGGGGCTCAGCCCTGTGTGTTTGCCCAGCTCAGCCCTACCTTGGCTGGGGAAAAACCAACTCCCCCCTGGCCCTGGTCCAGTCTAGCAGCGTTAGAACAGTTGGATCAACAGAGAGGAGTGAGGCCATGTCTCTGTTGTCTGTCGTCTCCACTTCATATTCATACAACTGGAAAGAGGTAAAGCTTTTATGAAAGTTGAGAGAACAAACTGTGCTTCGCTGGGGGATCATTATCATCTATGTACCTCCCCCCCCTCGGTCATCAAGATGTGATGGATTAGCCAGATTTGTTCAGTCTCTGCCATGATGACAGCCCCCTCTTTCTCAGGAGAAAGGAATGAAGGGGTGAGAGGCTGAGAGACTAAGGGCTAGATTCAATCAGGTTTCCATATAGCTGGTGTTCTGACAGTGTTGGAGATGGAACCTCGTTAGAGCTGTCAAATCCACAAGAGTCTCCTAGCGTTATACCTATCGTGGACATTGCCATTCGCTGCACGGAGTCGCAATAGTAGGACTCACATGCAGCCGTACAAGTTTGATTAGCATGTACCTAACACATACAGCACAGTAAAGTAAACTATTTGTATGAACGTAACAAGATTCAACAACTGAGTCATAAACTGAACAAGTTCCACAGACATGTGACTAACAGAAATGGAATAATGTGTCCCTGAACAAAGGTGTGTTCAAAATCAAATGTAACAGTCAGTATCTGGTGTGGCCACCAGCTGCATTAAGTACTGCAGTGCCTCTCCTCCTCACGTACTGCACCAGATTTGCCAGTTCTTGCTGTGAGATGTTACCCCACTCTTCTACCAAGGCACCTGCAAGTTCCCAGACATTTCTGGGGGGAATGGCCTTAGCCCTCACCCTCCGATCAAACAGGTCCCCGACGTGCTCAATGGCATTGAGATCCGTGCTCTTCACTGGCCATGGCAGAACACTGAAATTCCTGTCTTGCAGGAAATCACGCACAGAAAGAGCAGTATGGCTGGTGGCATTGTCATGCTGGAGGGTCATGTCAGGATGAGCCTGCAGGAAGGGTACCAAATGAGGGAGGAGGATGTCTTCTCTGTAATGCACAGTGTTGAGATTTCCTGCAATGACAACAAGCTCAGTCCGATGATGCTGTGACACACCACCCCAGACCATGACGGACCCTCCACTTTCAAACTGATCCCGCTCCAGAGTACAGGCCTCGGTGTAACGCTCATTCCATCTGACAATAAATGCGAATCAGACCATCACCATCAAAACTGCGACTCGTCAGTGTAGAGCACTTTTGGCCAGTCCTGTCTGGTCCAGCGACGGTGGATTTGTGCCCATAGGCGACATTGTTGCCGGTGATGTCTGGTGAGGACCTGCCTTACAACAGGCCTACAAGCCCTCAGTCCAGCCTCTCTCAGCCTACAGTCTGAGCACTGATGGAGGGATTGTGCGTTCCTGTAACCCGGGCAGTTGTTGTTGCCATTCAGAACCTGTCCCGCAGGTGTGATGTTCGGATGTACTGATCCTGTGCAGGTGTTGTTACACGTGGTCAGCCACAGCGTGGACGATCAGCTGTCCATTCTGTCTCCATGTTGCGCTGTCTTAGGTGTCTCACAGTACGGACATTGCAATTTATTGCCCTGGTAACATCTGCAGTCCTCATGCCTCCATGCAATATGCCTGAGGCACGTTCACGCAGATGAAAAGGGACCCTGGGCATCTTTCTTTTGGTGAATTTTTCAGAGTCAGTAGAAAGGCCTCTTTAGTGTCCTACGTTTTCATAACTGTGACCTTAATTGCCTACCGTCTGTAAGCTGTTAGTGTCTTAACGACCGTTCCACAGATGCATGTTCATTAATTGTTTATGGTTCATTGAACAAGCAGGGAAACAGTGTTTAAACCCTTTACAATGAAGATCTGTGAAGATATTTGGATTTTTTACTAATTCTCTTTGAAAGACAGGGTCCTGAAAAAGGGAAGTTTCTGTTTTTGCTGAGTTTAGTTATAGTAGTGGGGGTGTCTAACAAGTCTCACAGTAAATTGGGTAGGTACCACTTCTCACAGTACAGTATGTAGGTAACATGTCTCACAGTACAGTATGTAGGTAACATGTCTCACAGTACAGTATGTAGGTAACATGTCTCACAGTACTGTATGTAGGTAACATGTCTCACAGTACTGTATGTAGGTAACATGTCTCACAGTAAAGTATGTAGGTAACATGTCTCACAGTACAGTATGTAGGTAACATGTCTCACAGTACAGTATGTAGGTAACATGTCTCACAGTACAGTATGTAGGTAACATGTCTCACAGTAAAGTATGTAGGTAACATGTCTCACAGTAAAGTATGTAGGTAACATGTCTCACAGTACAGTATGTAGGTAACATGTCTCATAGTACAGCATGTAGGTTGTAGCGGTATTTATTAGAGAGGGGTAAAGAAAGATTTTGTTCGGGCGCCAGGCACGTATTAACCATGCCGAAAGGAAAAGAGTAGAATAGAGAGAGTACCACTACCAGACCCACACACATCAGCAGAAGAGACTGCCTAGAGTGTAGCCTGTTTACCAGATAGCCAGTGGAGAGAAAAGAGAATACCCACCATATAAAACCCACATCACAGCACAGGGGTAACCCAAACACGAATACCCACCATATAAAACCCACATCACAGCACAGGGGTAACCCAAACAAGAATACCTCATACAATAATACTAATACTAATAATGGCAGAGCAATTCAACAGCAACTTCATACAAGAACGAACCCAGTCATCAACATAGGATTTGCAATAATCTGTATTATTTTCTAGTGGATGAGTGCAGAGGGTATGAATGTGGGGGGTGTTCATCGACACAACAAAGGCCTTAAAAATGTCCAGTCTTCTCGGCCACATGTCATTAGTACACCTCACCTCAATACAGTTCACATAACAATACACAACTTGCAAGCAACCTCCCTTTTAACTAAAATGTCCATCAAAATACTTCTGGCAGGGCAATAATAGTCCAGCTCTAATGAACTTCAAGGGGAAGTGCATTTGAAAAATAGAGAGTCTGTTGCAGGGTAAAGCACTGGAACGAGAGGGAAGAGAAAGAGAGAGAAAAAGAGAAATCTTAGCTGTGGTCTTCAGGCCTGCCGGTGTCTGACTGTCCGATGGTTTGTATGTTAAAGCTTCGCAACAATGTTGCTACTAATCCATGCGATCCATAACGGGCGCGGTCCCAAACAAAAACAACCACGATCTAAAGCGATCACACCGATGATTGAGTTAACTACTTTATAAACTACAAACGCTGAAAACAAACAAAACTTCTGCAGCACAGCACACACAATCAAACTGTCGCGCCACCCAAGAGCTCCTCCCCAAAGAGCTGAACGAACTCTCTTTATCTCCTCCTTCCTTACTGCTCATGCACTCTTAAAGTGGCAGCGCACGGTGAAGGCTCCGAGCAGATTTCGCCACACTCCTCCCCCCATGAAAAAACAATGCCTGTAGAAACAAAGAGGATGCAGGCTTTGACAAGTTCATGTTCCTGCTACACAAAACCAGGGAAGTCCTCCTCATCAGAGTCCTCCACGAAGAGGTCCTGCAGGTGTTGCTTTTGCCTGCGATCCAGCTCTTCTGCCGTAGGGTAGCAGGGCTTTAGGTCAACAACATGCACTGTCCTGACATCTTCCCCAGTGTCCTCCAAACAGACCAAGTAGTTCACTGGTCCCAACTGCTGCACTACACGGTATGGACCTTTCCATCTCGAAGCTAGCTTGGCAGTGAACTTCTCAGATGCCTTTGACAGATGATGGGAACGTATCCAGACACGAGACTGGGGTGGAAAACACACGTCTCGTCTATGTTTGCCATAGTTTCTCAGCTGTCGTTGTTTGGCTTTGGTTTTGCTGGCCTCCACTCTGGCTAGCAAGGTGTGGTGGTGTTGTACGGCATCAAACGCTGGGCAGTCAGGTGAAACATTTGAACTTTGCAAGACCCTGTCCATCGGACCTTTTAGTGGTCTTCCCAGGTGGAGTTCGGCGGGAGTGACCCCAGAAGTGTCCTGTACGGCAGAGTTCAGTGCAAAGCGAAATTCAGGGAGATGCTGATCCCACCTTGTGTGCTGATCCCCCACGAATGAAGCAATCATCCCCTTCAGGGTTCGGTTTACCCTCTCGGTCAGGTTGGTCTGAGGATGATAGGCTGTGGTCAACTTGGCAATTACACCCCAGTAGGTACAGAGCTCTTTGTAGATTCCTGATATGAACTGCGGACCTCGGTCAGAGAGGATTTGGTCTTGGAATTCCATATCTGGTAAAAACCTCCCTTCGCAGAATTAGAGCAATGGCTGATGCAGTAGCTTTGCGGAGGGAAACAACTCCACCCAGTGTGTGTAGTAGTCCACTACCACCAATAAAAATTCATTCCGTGTCCCCCGGCTGGGAGGAAAAGGTCCCATGAGGTCAATTCCCAACATTTCATTTGGATGGTTCACCACGGTCTGCTGCATTTTCCCGGCAGGTCTGCCAATGTCTGGTTTGTATTTCTGGCAGACTTCACACTGCTGTACAAACTTCCGGGTATCAACCCACATGCCTGGCCAGTAAACCACCTCTTGTAGTCTTCGATAAGTTTTAAAAACTCCAAGATGGCCACTCATGGGATTGGCATGATAAACTTGGATTATCTGGTCACACAATGTAGAGGGAATGAAGACGCGATAATGGGTGCTGTGTATTCCATCTCCTCTTGGAGTTTTTCGATACACTTTATCCTGAATTATGCTATACTTATCATTGAAGCGACTCTTGGAGTCTTCTTCAGACAGACTCTTGTGGATCGCCATGATGGCAGCATCCTTCTGCTGTGCTCTCCATACACTCTCATCATCCAGAGGAAAGGAATCATCCAGACATTTAGCGGTAGTATAAGTACTGCACAAGGGAGGACAAACATTGGCAGTCTCTGTAATCCGAGAAAGGGCATCTGGTACAACGTTCAGTTTTCCTTTGCGATACTCAATGATGAAGTCAAACTTCTGCAGTCTGATAGACCAGCGAATAAGACGGCTGTTGGTCTTGCCTGATGCCAGAACCCACTGCAGAGCAGCATGGTCTGTGACAACGGTGAAGATCTTTGCCTCCAAGTAGTAGCTCCATTTCTCCAAAGCCCACACCACAGCGAGGCACTCCCTTTCAGTCGTTGAATAATTCCTCTCGGCTGAATTAAGGGTGCGACTTGCATAGGCAAGAACTTCTTCTGTTCCAAGTCCTGTTTGTTGAGCCAAGACTGCTCCAAGTCCTGTTTGACTTGCATCCGTGTACACAATGAAATGAGCATTCAGGTTAGGATGTCCAAGCACTGGATGAGTAATTAGACTGTTTTTGAGTGCTTCAAATGCACTTTGGCATGCAGGGGTCCATTGGAATTTCACACCTTTCTTCTTAAGGTGGTTGAGGGGTTCAGCTACCTTTGAAAAATCAGGCACAAACCTGTGGTACCATCCAGCCATACCCAGAAACCGCTGAACAGCCTTGAGGGATGTGGGAATTGGGAATTCCTGCACGGCTGCAACTTTGGCTGGATCTGCATGGATACCTTCAGTATTGACCACATGACCAAGGAACTTGAGTTCTGGCAGACAGAAACGACACTTCTTCAAGTTCAAGGTCAAACCTGCAGCCTTAAGTCTGTCAAAGACGGACTGAATGTCTTGCAGATGATCCGCGACAGAGGAGGAGTAGATTATGATGTCATCCAGATACACGAGACAATTTCTACCCCTCAGATCTCCCAGGACAGTCTCCATCAACCGTTGGAAGGTTGCTGGAGCATTCTTCAAACCAAAAGGCATGACTTTGAAGGAGTACAAACCAGCAGGGGTGACAAAGGCAGTCTTGTCCTGACTAGCGGGATCCATTGACACCTGCCAATAGCCACTGTTCAGATCCAGATTACTAAAGATGGATGCTCCTGCCAGAGATTCCAGTATGTCATTTATGTTTGGTAGAGGGTAGGCATCACTTTCTGTTATGGCATTCGGCTTCCTGTAGTCCACACAGAATCGATATCCACCATCTTTCTTAGGAATCAGGACAACCGGAGAAGCCCATCCGGAAAAAGAAGGTTCCACAATTCCATTCTCCAACATGCTTTTGAGCTGTTCATTGAGAATTTCCAGTTTGGCGGGGGACAGCCTGTAGGGACGCTGCTTAATGGGGACCTCATGCCGGGTATAGATTTTGTGTTTGAAGACGGTTGTACGGCCGAGTGTAAGAGTACAGACCTCACTGTTCATGTCCAACATCTGGGAGAGCTGCCACCTTTCATCGTCCGATAGACATGCCTGTTCCACCTCTTGCTTGATGTAGAAATCAGCATCCGGTTTGCTTTTGCTCTCGGATAGAAGGGGGGGTACGGCGGTAATCAGGGTGATAGTTGGGTTCTCAGACTTCACTGGTGGAACATGTTTTTGTCTTTGTCTCTTTATATTTTCTCTGTCTCTGACTTGACCTTGCATAATGTAGCAGGCTCCAACCTGAAATCAGTGCATTACCAGGTTGAAATGGATGAGGCTGGGAATAGTCAGAGTGTAGCCGATAGGAGGGTTCGGACATAGAGATGGTCAGTCCACTGAAGAACAGGAAGTCTAGGCCAAGGACTACAGCAAATGCAAGGCTTGAATCTGCAAGTATTGCCACAGGAAGGTTAATAGTCTCACCATGCAGTTTTATTATTATACTAATCCAGCCCAAGGGGGTGGTAGGTTCTCCATTGGCCAAGTACAATGGTCCCTCCTCCCATGTTCGTAGCTCCTCATGAGGTAATGCCATGTTCTGCCACAGGGCCTCTTGCATCAGGGTGTAAGATGCCCCTGTGTCGATTATGGCCTTCCCTCTCCAGTTCCTAACAGTCAGAGGAACCAATAGTTGTTGCGGAATAGGAATAAGACCGCTAGCTGTGCTGTCTAAAGGCTTCATGGTGGGCATTAAGGCTGACCCAATTGTATGCAAGCCACCACGCCTGTGTAGACTTTCAGTCTTCGGTCCTTTCTGACCTTTTCCTGAATCCTGATGCTGGACATAGAGCGGGCAAGAATCTGGAGGATGTTGGACTTTACACCTCCAACACATAACTGGACTTTTGTCCTGGATCTTGGGTACAAATATCTGAGACGGTTTAGCCCCAGGAGAGTTATGGGTATACTGGGATGAGGGAACGGTGTTTTTAGTTTGGAGGTGGTGCTTCCAGTCCTTCTCAAACTGAGTCCCAAGACGCACCAGATCATCCACATTTTGCACACGTTCTCGAAGTTGACTAGCAAGGCGGGGAACCATGTTCTTAAGAAGGAGTTTGACCATCTCCTGCTCAGTAATGTCAGCCTTCCATCTCCTACATAGAACTCGATAGGAGAAGGCAAAGTCCCGTATTGGCTCTGCTTCACCCTGGACTCTGTTACGAACACGTTCCGCCAGTTCATCCCCATAGTCCTCTGAGAGGAAGGCTAAGAGGAATATTTTTTGAAACTCCTCCCAGGTTGACACATGTTCACGGGCTATCTCCCACCAGTCTCTTGCTGTACCATGGAGAAAACTGCGGAGGGTGGCAAGAACCTCCAAGTCAGTAAGGGGCCGGATAGAAAGAAAATCATTACACTTAGATAAGAAAAACAGTGGATCAACATCATCTTCTGGACTGCCAAAAGTGGGGAAAAGTATTTTGATAGGGAGGGAGCGCTCTATAGGAGGCATGACAGTGGCAGAGGGAGTTCTGTTGTTTAACAGTATCTTCAGAGGGTTTTTGTAGTACTACCTGTTCCTATTCCCTTACTGGCCAAGCCAGTGGCAGAGGTAAAACCTGAGGGAGGTGCAGAAGATTTGTCCAGAAGGGAAAAGCACTGCATTACCTCCTGGTGCAGCCCTTCCAGTTGAAGGTCTGTGGCCTTCTGTGCTTTTTTCATCTCATTAACGGTGTCCTTTTGAGTCTGTTCAATCAAAAATCGTAGTTCCCCTGTGAGAGAGTTCTTCATGTCCTCCATAACTTCATTCAGATAAGAACACACTCCCTTCACAACAGAGGCTGACTCCTCTGCTCTCTGTTTTTGTTCCTCCTCAAGAAAGATTATGACTTGATGATGGTTAGTTTCCATTTGTGTTTTGAACCGGTGCAGTTTTCCTTGAATATCCTGCTTCAGAGAATCTTGTAAATATTTCTGTCTCTGAACAATTTGTTGCTGGTTTTCCTCCATTTGACAGGGAAGGTAATCCAACCTCCTCTGCACATCTGTCTGATGAGCCTCCACACATTCACTGAGTTTGCGAATGGCATTCTCCTGCATTGTCAAACTATGATTGGTGTGTGTCCATTGATGTTCCAGTTGTCCAGTGATCACAGAGACACCTCTTCCAGTCTCTCTGGACAGGGTAACCGGAAGGGTTTGAGGGGAGGGTAATGGTGGAGATGTTATAGGTGAGCCAGAAGCCTGGGGATTAGGGGCAGTGCTATCCAACTCCATTAGTTCATAGAGTCCTTCCACAATGAAAGAATCCCGAACGTGATTACCGTCAGGTGTGTCCACATTGACACAGTATGGGGTTCCAACAAAAGACATGATTCAACCTTGTGTGGATGGTGTCATGGGTGTTTCTCTTCAAGTCCCTGTTCGGGCGCCAATTCTGTAGCGGTATTTATTAGAGAGGGGTAAAGAAAGATTTTGTTCGGGCGCCAGGCAGGTATTAACCATGCCGAAAGGAAAAGAGTAGAATAGAGAGAGTACCACTACCAGACCCACACACATCAGCAGAAGAGACTGCCTAGAGTGTAGCCTGTTTACCAGATAGCCAGTGGAGAGAAAAGAGAATACACCATATAAAACCATATAAAACCCCACATCACAGCACAGGGGTAACCCAAACAAGAATACCTCATACAATAATACTAATACTAATAATGGCAGAGCAATTCAACAGCAACTTCATACAAGAACGAACCCAGTCATCAACATAGGATTTGCAATAATCTGTATTATTTTCTAGTGGATGAGTGCAGAGGGTATGAATGTGGGGGGTGTTCATCGACACAACAAAGGCCTTAAAAATGTCCAGTCTTCTCGGCCACATGTCATTAGTACACCTCACCTCAATACAGTTCACATAACAATACACAACTTGCAAGCAACCTCCCTTTTAACTAAAATGTCCATCAAAATACTTCTGGCAGGGCAATAATAGTCCAGCTCTAATGAACTTCAAGGGGAAGTGCATTTGAAAAATAGAGAGTCTGTTGCAGGGTAAAGCACTGGAACGAGAGGGAAGAGAAAGAGAGAGAAAAAGAGAAATCTTAGCTGTGGTCTTCAGGCCTGCCGGTGTCTGACTGTCCGATGGTTTGTATGTTAAAGCTTCGCAACAATGTTGCTACTAATCCATGCGATCCATAACGGGCGCGGTCCCAAACAAAAACAACCACGATCTAAAGCGATCACACCGATGATTGAGTTAACTACATTATAAACTACAAACGCTGAAAACAAACAAAACTTCTGCAGCACAGCACACACAATCAAACTGTCGCGCCACCCAAGAGCTCCTCCCCAAAGAGCTGAACGAACTCTCTTTATCTCCTCCTTCCTTACTGCTCATGCACTCTTAAAGTGGCAGTGCACGGTGAAGGCTCCGAGCAGATTTCGCCACACTCCTCCCCCCATGAAAAAACAATGCCTGTAGAAACAAAGAGGATGCAGGCTTTGACAAGTTCATGTTCCTGCTACACAAAACCAGGGAAGTCCTCATCAGAGTCCTCCACGAAGAGGTCCTGCAGGTGTTGCTTTTGCCTGCGATCCAGCTCTTCTGCCGTAGGGTAGCAGGGCTTTAGGTCAACAACATGCACTGTCCTGACATCTTCCCCAGTGTCCTCCAAACAGACCAAGTAGTTCACTGGTCCCAACTGCTGCACTACACGGTATGGACCTTTCCATCTCGAAGCTAGCTTGGCAGTGAACTTCTCAGATGCCTTTGACAGATGATGGGAACGTATCCAGACACGAGACTGGGGTGGAAAACACACGTCTCGTCTATGTTTGCCATAGTTTCTCAGCTGTCGTTGTTTGGCTTTGGTTTTGCTGGCCTCCACTCTGGCTAGCAAGGTGTGGTGGTGTTGTACGGCATCAAACGCTGGGCAGTCAGGTGAAACATTTGAACTTTGCAAGACCCTGTCCATCGGACCTTTTAGTGGTCTTCCCAGGTGGAGTTCGGCGGGAGTGACCCCAGAAGTGTCCTGTACGGCAGAGTTCAGTGCAAAGCGAAATTCAGGGAGATGCTGATCCCACCTGTGTGCTGATCCCCCACGAATGAAGCAATCATCCCCTTCAGGGTTCGGTTTACCCTCTCGGTCAGGTTGGTCTGAGGATGATAGGCTGTGGTCAACTTGGCAATTACACCCCAGTAGGTACAGAGCTCTTTGTAGATTCCTGATATGAACTGCGGACCTCGGTCAGAGAGGATTTGGTCTTGGAATTCCATATCTGGTAAAACCTCCCTTCGCAGAATTAGAGCAATGGCTGATGCAGTAGCTTTGCGGAGGGGAAACAACTCCACCCAGTGTGTGTAGTAGTCCACTACCACCAATAAAAATTCATTCCGTGTCCCCCGGCTGGGAGGAAAAAGGTCCCATGAGGTCAATTCCCAACATTTCATTTGGATGGTTCACCACGGTCTGCTGCATTTTCCCGGCAGGTCTGCCAATGTCTGGTTTGTATTTCTGGCAGACTTCACACTGCTGTACAAACTTCCGGGTATCAACCCACATGCCTGGCCAGTAAACCACCTCTTGTAGTCTTCGATAAGTTTTAAAACTCCAAGATGGCCACTCATGGGATTGGCATGATAAACTTGGATTATCTGGTCACACAATGTAGAGGGAATGAAGACGCGATAATGGGTGCTGTGTATTCCATCTCCTCTGGAGTTTTTCGATACACTTTATCCTGAATTATGCTATACTTATCATTGAAGCGACTCTTGGAGTCTTCTTCAGACAGACTCTTGTGGATCGCCATGATGGCAGCATCCTTCTGCTGTGCTCTCCATACACTCTCATCATCCAGAGGAAAGGAATCATCCAGACATTTAGCGGTAGTATAAGTACTGCACAAGGGAGGACAAACATTGGCAGTCTCTGTAATCCGAGAAAGGGCATCTGGTACAACGTTCAGTTTTCCTTTGCGATACTCAATGATGAAGTCAAACTTCTGCAGTCTGATAGACCAGCGAATAAGACGGCTGTTGGTCTTGCCTGATGCCAGAACCCACTGCAGAGCAGCATGGTCTGTGACAACGGTGAAGATCTTTGCCTCCAAGTAGTAGCTCCATTTCTCCAAAGCCCACACCACAGCGAGGCACTCCTTTCAGTCGTTGAATAATTCCTCTCGGCTGAATTAAGGGTGCGACTTGCATAGGCAAGAACTTCTTCTGTTCCAAGTCCTGTTTGTTGAGCCAAGACTGCTCCAAGTCCTGTTTGACTTGCATCCGTGTACACAATGAAATGAGCATTCAGGTTAGGATGTCCAAGCACTGGATGAGTAATTAGACTGTTTTTGAGTGCTTCAAATGCACTTTGGCATGCAGGGGTCCATTGGAATTTCACACCTTTCTTCTTAAGGTGGTTGAGGGGTTCAGCTACCTTTGAAAAATCAGGCACAAACCTGTGGTACCATCCAGCCATACCCAGAAACCGCTGAACAGCCTTGAGGGATGTGGGAATTGGGAATTCCTGCACGGCTGCAACTTTGGCTGGATCTGCATGGATACCTTCAGCATTGACCACATGACCAAGGAACTTGAGTTCTGGCAGACAGAAACGACACTTCTTCAAGTTCAAGGTCAAACCTGCAGCCTTAAGTCTGTCAAAGACGGACTGAATGTCTTGCAGATGATCCGCGACAGAGGAGGAGTAGATTATGATGTCATCCAGATACACGAGACAATTTCTACCCTCAGATCTCCCAGGACAGTCTCCATCAACCGTTGGAAGGTTGCTGGAGCATTCTTCAAACCAAAAGGCATGACTTTGAAGGAGTACAAACCAGCAGGGGTGACAAAGGCAGTCTTGTCCTGACTAGCGGGATCCATTGACACCTGCCAATAGCCACTGTTCAGATCCAGATTACTAAAGATGGATGCTCCTGCCAGAGATTCCAGTATGTCATTTATGTTTGGTAGAGGGTAGGCATCACTTTCTGTTATGGCATTCGGCTTCCTGTAGTCCACACAGAATCGATATCCACCATCTTTCTTAGGAATCAGGACAACCGGAGAAGCCCATCCGGAAAAAGAAGGTTCCACAATTCCATTCTCCAACATGCTTTTGAGCTGTTCATTGAGAATTTCCAGTTTGGCGGGGACAGCCTGTAGGGACGCTGCTTAATGGGGACCTCATGCCGGGTATAGATTTTGTGTTTGAAGACGGTTGTACGTCGAGTGTAAGAGTACAGACCTCACTGTTCATGTCCAACATCTGGGAGAGCTGCCACCTTTCATCGTCCGATAGACATGCCTGTTCCACCTCTTGCTTGATGTAGAAATCAGCATCCGGTTTGCTTTTGCTCTCGGATAGAAGGGGGGGTACGGCGGTAATCAGGGTGATAGTTGGGTTCTCAGACTTCACTGGTGGAACATGTTTTTGTCTTTGTCTCTTTATATTTTCTCTGTCTCTGACTTGACCTTGCATAATGTAGCAGGCTCCAACCTGAAATCAGTGCATTACCAGGTTGAAATGGATGAGGCTGGGAATAGTCAGAGTGTAGCCGATAGGAGGGTTCGACATAGAGATGGTCAGTCCACTGAAGAACAGGAAGTCTAGGCCAAGGACTACAGCAAATGCAAGGCTTGAATCTGCAAGTATTGCCACAGGAAGGTTAATAGTCTCACCATGCAGTTTTATTATTATACTAATCCAGCCCAAGGGGGGTGGTAGGTTCTCCATTGGCCAAGTACAATGGTCCCTCCTCCCATGTTCGTAGCTCCTCATGAGGTAATGCCATGTTCTGCCACAGGGCCTCTTGCATCAGGGTGTAAGATGCCCCTGTGTCGATTATGGCCTTCCCTCTCCAGTTCCTAACAGTCAGAGGAACCAATAGTTGTTGGAATAGGAATAAGACCGCTAGCTGTGCTGTCTAAAGGCTTCATGGTGGGCATTAAGGCTGACCCAATTGTATGCAAGCCACCACGCCTGTGTAGACTTTCAGTCTTCGGTCCTTTCTGACCTTTTCCTGAATCCTGATGCTGGACATAGAGCGGGCAAGAATCTGGAGGATGTTGGACTTTACACCTCCAACACATAACTGGACTTTTGTCCTGGATCTTGGGTACAAATATCTGAGACGGTTTAGCCCCAGGAGAGTTATGGGTATACTGGGATGAGGGAACGGTGTTTTTAGTTTGGAGGTGGTGCTTCCAGTCCTTCTCAAACTGAGTCCCAAGACGCACCAGATCATCCACATTTTTCACACGTTCTCGAAGTTGACTAGCAAGGCGGGGAACCATGTTCTTAAGAAGGAGTTTGACCATCTCCTGCTCAGTAATGTCAGCCTTCCATCTCCTACATAGAACTCGATAGGAGAAGGCAAAGTCCCGTATTGGCTCTGCTTCACCCTGGACTCTGTTACGAACACGTTCCGCCAGTTCATCCCCATAGTCCTCTGAGAGGAAGGCTAAGAGGAATATTTTTTGAAACTCCTCCCAGGTTGACACATGTTCACGGGCTATCTCCCACCAGTCTCTTGCTGTACCATGGAGAACACTGCGGAGGGTGGCAAGAACCTCCAAGTCAGTAAGGGGCCGGATAGAAAGAAAATCATTACACTTAGATAAGAAAAACAGTGGATCAACATCATCTTCTGACTGCCAAAAGTGGGGAAAAGTATTTTGATAGGGAGGAGCGCTCTATAGGAGGCATGACAGTGGCAGATGGAGTTCTGTTGTTTAACAGTATCTTCAGAGGGTTTTTGTAGTACTACCTGTTCCTATTCCCTTACTGGCCAAGCCAGTGGCAGAGGTAAAACCTGAGGGAGGTGCAGAAGATTTGTCCAGAAGGGAAAAGCACTGCATTACCTCCTGGTGCAGCCCTTCCAGTTGAAGGTCTGTGGCCTTCTGTGCTTTTTTTTTCATCTCATTAACGGTGTCCTTTTGAGTCTGTTCAATCAAAAATCGTAGTTCCCCTGTGAGAGAGTTCTTCATGTCCTCCATAACTTCATTCAGATAAGAACACACTCCTTCACAACAGAGGCTGACTCCTCTGCTCTCTGTTTTTGTTCCTCCTCAAGAAAGATTATGACTTGATGATGGTTAGTTTCCATTTGTGTTTTGAACCGGTGCAGTTTTCCTTGAATATCCTGCTTCAGAGAATCTTGTAAATATTTCTGTCTCTGAACAATTTGTTGCTGGTTTTCCTCCATTTGACAGGGAAGGTAATCCAACCTCCTCTGCACATCTGTCTGATGAGCCTCCACACATTCACTGAGTTTGCGAATGGCATTCTCCTGCATTGTCAAACTATGATTGGTGTGTGTCCATTGATGTTCCAGTTGTCCAGTGATCACAGAGACACCTCTTCCAGTCTCTCTGGACAGGGTAACCGGAAGGGTTTGAGGGGAGGGTAATGGTGGAGATGTTATAGGTGAGCCAGAAGCCTGGGGATTAGGGGCAGTGCTATCCAACTCCATTAGTTCATAGAGTCCTTCCACAATGAAAGAATCCCGAACGTGATTACCGTCAGGTGTGTCCACATTGACACAGTATGGGGTTCCAACAAAAGACATGATTCAACCTTGTGTGGATGGTGTCATGGGTGTTTCTCTTCAAGTCCCTGTTCGGGCGCCAATTCTGTAGCGGTATTTATTAGAGAGGGGTAAAGAAAGATTTTGTTCGGGCGCCAGGCAGGTATTAACCATGCCGAAAGGAAAAGAGTAGAATAGAGAGAGTACCACTACCAGACCCACACACACATCAGCAGAAGAGACTGCCTAGAGTGTAGCCTGTTTACCAGATAGCCAGTGGAGAGAAAAGAGAATACACACCATATAAAACCCACATCACAGCACAGGGGTAACCCAAACAAGAATACCTCATACAATAATACTAATAATGGCAGAGCAATTCAACAGCAACTTCATACAAGAACGAACCCAGTCATCAACATAGGATTTGCAATAATCTGTATTATTTTCTAGTGGATGAGTGCAGAGGGTATGAATGTGGGGGGTGTTCATCGACACAACAAAGGCCTTAAAAATGTCCAGTCTTCTCGGCCACATGTCATTAGTACACCTCACCTCAATACAGTTCACATAACAATACACAACTTGCAAGCAACCTCCCTTTTAACTAAAATGTCCATCCAAATACTTCTGGCAGGGCAATAATAGTCCAGCTCTAATGAACTTCAAGGGGAAGTGCATTTGAAAAATAGAGAGTCTGTTGCAGGGTAAAGCACTGGAACGAGAGGGAAGAGAAAGAGAGAGAAAAAGAGAAATCTTAGCTGTGGTCTTCAGGCCTGCCGGTGTCTGACTGTCCGATGGTTTGTTGGTTTGTATGTTAAAGCTTCGCAACAATGTTGCTACGAATCCATGCGATCCATAACGGGCGCGGTCCCAAACAAAAACAACCACGATCTAAAGCGATCACACCGATGATTGAGTTAACTACATTATAAACTACAAACGCTGAAAACAAACAAAACTTCTGCAGCACAGCACACACAATCAAACTGTCGCGCCACCCAAGAGCTCCTCCCCAAAGAGCTGAACGAACTCTCTTTATCTCCTCCTTCCTTACTGCTCATGCACTCTTAAAGGGGCAGCGCACGGTGAAGGCCCCCGAGCAGATTTCGCCACAAGGTAACATGTCTCATAGTACAGTACAGTATGTAGGTAACATGTCTCATATTACAGTATGTAGGTAACATGTCTCACAGTACAGTATGTAGGTAACATGTCTCATAGTACAATACAGTATGTAGGTAACATGTCTCATAGTACAGTATGTAGGTAACATGTCTCACAATACAGTATGTAGGTAACATGTCTCACAGTACAGTATGTAGGTAACATGTCTCACAGTACAGTATGTAGGTAACATGTCTCACAGTACAGTATGTAGGTAACATGTCTCACAATACAGTATGTAGGTAACATGTCTCATAGTACAGTATGTAGGTAACATGTCTCACAATACAGTATGTAGGTAACATGTCTCACAGTACAGTACAGTATGTAGGTAACATGTCTCACAGTACAGTACAGTATGTAGGTAACATGTCTCACAATACAGTATGTAGGTAACATGTCTCACAGTACAGTATGTAGGTAACATGTCTCACAGTACAGTATGTAGGTAACATGTCTCACAGTACAGTATGTAGGTAACATGTCTCACAGTACAGTACAGTATGTAGGTAACATGTCTCACAGTACAGTATGTAGGTAACATGTCTCACAGTAAAGTACTGTATGTAGGTAACATGTCTCATATTACAGTATGTAGGTAACATGTCTCATAGTAAAGTACAGCATGTAGGTAACATGTCTCATAGTACAGTATGTAGGTAACATGTCTCACAGTAAAGTAAAGTATGTAGGTAAAATGTCTCATATTACAGTATGTAGGTAACATGTCTCACAGTACAGTATGTAGGTAACATGTCTCACAGTACAGTATGTAGTTAACATGTCTCACAGTACAGTAAAGTATGTAGGTAAAATGTCTCATATTACAGTATGTAGGTAACATGTCTCACAGTACTGTATGTAGGTAACATGTCTCACAGTACAGTACAGTATGTAGGTAACATGTCTCACAGTACAGTACAGTATGTAGGTAAAATGTCTCATATTACAGTATGTAGGTAACATGTCTCACAGTACTGTATGTAGGTATCATGTCTCACAGTACAGTAAAGTATGTAGGTAACATGTCTCACAGTACAGTATGTAGGTAACATGTCTCACAGTACTGTATGTAGGTAACATGTCTCACAGTACAGTAAAGTATGTAGGTAAAATGTCTCATATTACAGTATGTAGGTAACATGTCTCACAGTACTGTATGTAGGTAACATGTCTCACAGTACAGTACAGTATGTAGGTAACATGTCTCACAGTACAGTATGTAGGTAACATGTCTCACAGTACAGTATGTAGGTAACATGTCTCACAGTACAGTATGTAGGTAACATGTCTCACAGTAAAGTACAGCATGTAGGTAACATGTCTCACAGTACAGTATGTAGGTAACATGTCTCACAGTACAGTATGTAGGTAACATGTCTCACAGTACAGTATGTAGGTAACATGTCTCATAGTACAGTATGTAGGTAACATGTCTCACAATACAGTATGTAGGTAACATGTCTCACAGTACAGTACAGTATGTAGGTAACATGTCTCACAGTACAGTACAGTATGTAGGTAACATGTCTCACAATACAGTATGTAGGTAACATGTCTCACAGTACAGTATGTAGGTAACATGTCTCACAGTACAGTATGTAGGTAACATGTCTCACAGTACAGTATGTAGGTAACATGTCTCACAGTAAAGTACTGTATGTAGGTAACATGTCTCATATTACAGTATGTAGGTAACATGTCTCATAGTAAAGTACAGCATGTAGGTAACATGTCTCATAGTACAGTATGTAGGTAACATGTCTCATATTACAGTATGTAGGTAACATGTCTCACAGTAAAGTAAAGTATGTAGGTAAAATGTCTCATATTACAGTATGTAGGTAACATGTCTCACAGTACAGTATGTAGGTAACATGTCTCACAGTACAGTATGTAGTTAACATGTCTCACAGTACAGTAAAGTATGTAGGTAAAATGTCTCATATTACAGTATGTAGGTAACATGTCTCACAGTACTGTATGTAGGTAACATGTCTCACAGTACAGTACAGTATGTAGGTAACATGTCTCACAGTACAGTACAGTATGTAGGTAAAATGTCTCATATTACAGTATGTAGGTAACATGTCTCACAGTACTGTATGTAGGTAACATGTCTCACAGTACAGTAAAGTATGTAGGTAAAATGTCTCATATTACAGTATGTAGGTAACATGTCTCACAGTACTGTATGTAGGTAACATGTCTCACAGTACAGTACAGTATGTAGGTAACATGTCTCACAGTACAGTATGTAGGTAACATGTCTCACAGTACAGTATGTAGGTAACATGTCTCACAGTACAGTATGTAGGTAACATGTCTCACAGTAAAGTACAGCATGTAGGTAACATGTCTCACAGTAAAGTATGTAGGTAACATGTCTCACAGTAAAGTATGTAGGTAACATGTCTCACAGTACAGCATGTAGGTAACATGTCTCACAGTACAGTATGTAGGTAACATGTCTCACAGTAAAGTACAGCATGTAGGTAACATGTCGCACAGTAAAGTATGTAGGTAACATGTCTCACAGTAAAGTACAGTATGTAGGTAACATGTCTCACAGTACAGTATGTAGGTAACATGTCTCACAGTACAGTATGTAGGTAACATGTCTCACAGTACAGTATGTAGGTAACATGTCTCACAGTACAGTATGTAGGTAACATGTCTCACAGTAAAGTATGTAGGTAACATGTCTCACAGTACAGTACAGTATGTAGGTAACATGTCTCACAGTACAGTATGTAGGTAACATGTCTCACAGTACAGTACAGTATGTAGGTAACATGTCTCACAGTACAGTATGTAGGTAACATGTCTCACAGTACAGTATGTAGGTAACATGTCTCACAGTACAGTATGTAGGTAACATGTCTCACAATACAGTATGTAGGTAACATGTCTCACAGTACAGTATGTAGGTAACATGTCTCACAATACAGTATGTAGGTAACATGTCTCACAGTACAGTATGTAGGTAACATGTCTCACAGTAAAGTACTGTATGTAGGTAACATGTCTCATATTACAGTATGTAGGTAACATGTCTCATAGTAAAGTACAGCATGTAGGTAACATGTCTCATAGTAAAGTAAAGTATGTAGGTAACATGTCTCATATTACAGTATGTAGGTAACATGTCTCACAGTACAGTATGTAGGTAACATGTCTCACAGTACAGTACAGTATGTAGGTAACATGTCTCACAGTACAGTACAGTATGTAGGTAACATGTCTCACAGTACAGTATGTAGGTAACATGTCTCACAGTACAGTATGTAGGTAACATGTCTCACAGTACAGTATGTAGGTAACATGTCTCACAATACAGTATGTAGGTAACATGTCTCACAGTACAGTATGTAGGTAACATGTCTCACAATACAGTATGTAGGTAACATGTCTCACAGTACAGTATGTAGGTAACATGTCTCACAGTAAAGTACTGTATGTAGGTAACATGTCTCATATTACAGTATGTAGGTAACATGTCTCATAGTAAAGTACAGCATGTAGGTAACATGTCTCATAGTAAAGTAAAGTATGTAGGTAACATGTCTCATATTACAGTATGTAGGTAACATGTCTCACAGTACAGTATGTAGGTAACATGTCTCACAGTACAGTACAGTATGTAGGTAACATGTCTCACAGTACAGTACAGTATGTAGGTAACATGTCTCACAGTACAGTATGTAGGTAACATGTCTCACAGTACAGTATGTAGGTAACATGTCTCACAGTAAAGTACAGCATGTAGGTAACATGTCTCACAGTAAAGTATGTAGGTAACATGTCTCACAGTAAAGTATGTAGGTAACATGTCTCACAGTACAGTACAGTATGTAGGTAACATGTCTCACAATACAGTATGTAGGTAACATGTCTCACAGTACTGTATGTAGGTAACATGTCTCACAGTACTGTATGTAGGTAACATGTCTCACAGTACAGTATGTAGGTAACATGTCTCACAGTACATTATGTAGGTAACATGTCTCACAGTACAGTATGTAGGTAACATGTCTCACAGTACAGTATGTAGGTAACATGTCTCACAGTACAGTATGTAGGTAACATGTCTCACAGTACAGTATGTAGGTAACATGTTTCACAGTACAGTATGTAGGTAACATGTCTCACAGTACAGTATGTAGGTAACATGTCTCACAGTACAGTATGTAGGTAACATGTCTCACAGTACAGTACAGTATGTAGGTAACATGTCTCACAGTACAGTATGTAGGTAACATGTCTCACAGTACAGTACAGTATGTAGGTAACATGTCTCACAGTACAGTATGTAGGTAACATGTCTCACAGTAAAGTATGTAGGTAACATGTCTCACAGTAAAGTAAAGTATGTAGGTAACATGTCTCACAGTACAGTATGTAGGTAACATGTCTCACAGTACAGTATGTAGGTAACATGTCTCACAGTACAGTATGTAGTTAACATGTCTCACGGTACAGTATGTAGGTAACATGCCTCACAGTACAGTATGTAGGTAACATGTCTCACAGTAAAGTATGTAGGTAACATGTCTCACAGTACAGTATGTAGGTAACATGTCTCACAGTACAGTATGTAGGTAACATGTCTCACGTTTCATCTTCAATGCCCTTGCTGATGGAAGGAGGTTTTCACTCAAAATCTCACGATACATGGCCCCATTCATTCTTTCCTTTACACGGATCAGTCGTCCTGGTCCCTTTGCAGAATAACAGCCCCAAAGCATGATGTTTCCACCCTCATGCTTCACAGTAGGTATGGTGTTCTTTGGATGCAACTCAGCATTCTTTGTCCTCCAAACACGACGAGTTGAGTTTTTACCAAAAAGTTATATTTTGGTTTCATCTGACCATATGACATTCTCCCAATCTTCTTCTGGATCATCCAAATGCTCTCTAGCAAACTTCAGACGGGCCTGGACATGTACTGGCTTAAGCAGGGGGACACGTCTGGCACTGCAGGATTTGAGTCCCTGACGGCGTAGTGTGTTACTGATGGTAGGCTTTGTTACTTTGGTCCCAGCTCTCTGCAGGTCATTCACTAGGCCCCCCGTGTGGTTCTGGGATTTTTGCTCACCGTTCTTGTGATCATTTTGACCCCACGGTGTGAGATCTTGTGTGGAGCCCCAGATCGAGGGAGATTATCAGTGGTTTTGTATGTCTTACATTTGATTTCTTCAAATCAAGCTGCTTACCTATTGCAGATTCAGTCTTCCCAGCCTGGTGCAGGTCTACAATTTTGTTTCTGGTGTCCTTTGACAGCTCTTTGGTCTTGGCCATAGTGGAGTTTGGAGTGTGACTGTTTGAGGTTGTGGACAGGTGTCTTTTATACTGATAACAAGTTCAAACAGGTGCCATTAATACAGGCAACGAGTGGAGGACAGAAGAGCCTCTTAAAGAAGAAGTTACAGGTCTGTGAGAGCCAGAAATCTTGCTTGTTTGTAGGTGATCAAATACTTATTTTCCACCATAATTTGCAAACAAATTCTTAAAAAATCCTACAATGTGATTTTCTGAAAAAAAGCTCATTTTGTCTGTCATAGTTGAAGTGTACCTATGATGAAAATGACAGGCCTCTCTCATCTTTTTAAGTGGGAGAACTTGCACAATTGGTGGCTGACTATATATATATATACAGTGCCTTGCGAAAGTATTCGGCCCCCTTGAACTTTGCGACCCTTTGCCACATTTCAGGCTTCAAACATAAAGATATAAAACTGTATTTTTTTGTGAAGAATCAACAACAAGTGGGACACAGTCATGAAGTGGAACGACATTTATTGGATATTTCAAACTTTTTTAACAAATCAAAAACTGAAAAATTGGGCGTGCAGAATTATTCAGCCCCCTTAAGTTAATACTTTGTAGCGCCACCTTTTGCTGCGATTACAGCTGTAAGTCGCTTGGGGTATGTCTCTATCAGTTTTGCACATCGAGAGACTGAATTTTTTTCCCATTCCTCCTTGCAAAACAGCTCGAGCTCAGTGAGGTTGGATGGAGAGCATTTTGTGAACAGCAGTTTTCAGTTCTTTCCACAGATTCTCGATTGGATTCAGGTCTGGACTTTGACTTGGCCATTCTAACACCTGGATATGTTTATTTTTGAACCATTCCATTGTAGATTTTGCTTTATGTTTTGGATCATTGTCTTGTTGGAAGACACATCTCCGTCCCAGTCTCGGGTCTTTTGCAGACTCCATCAGGTTTTCTTCCAGAATGGTCCTGTATTTGGCTCCATCCATCTTCCCATCAATTTTAACCATCTTCCCTGTCCCTGCTGAAGAAAAGCAGGCCCAAACCATGATGCTGCCACCACCATGTTTGACAGTGGGGATGTTGTGTTCAGGGTGATGAGCTGTGTTGCTTTTACGCCAAACATAACGTTTTGCATTGTTGCCAAAAAGTTCAATTTTGGTTTCATCTGATCAGAGCACCTTCTTCCACATGTTTGGTGTGTCTCCCAGGTGGCTTGTGGCAAACTTTAAACAACACTTTTTATGGATATCTTTAAGAAATGGCTTTCTTCTTGCCACTCTTCCATAAAGGCCAGATTTGTGCAATATACGACTGATTGTTGTCCTATGGACAGAGTCTCCCACCTCAGCTGTAGATCTCTGCAGTTCATCCAGAGTGATCATGGGCCTCTTGGCTGCATCTCTGATCAGTCTTCTCCTTGTATGAGCTGAAAGTTTAGAGGGACGGCCAGGTCTTGGTAGATTTGCAGTGGTCTGATACTCCTTCCATTTCAATATTATCGCTTGCACAGTGCTCCTTGGGATGTTTAAAGCTTGGGAAATCTTTTGTATCCAAATCCGGCTTTAAACTTCTTCACAACAGTATCTCGGACCTGCCTGGTGTGTTCCTTGTTCTTCATGATGCTCTCTGCGCTTTTAACGGACCTCTGAGACTATCACAGTGCAGGTGCATTTATACGGAGACTTGATTACACACAGGTGGATTGTATTTATCATCATTAGTCATTTAGGTCAACATTGGATCATTCAGAGATCCTCACTGAACTTCTGGAGAGAGTTTGCTGCACTGAAAGTAAAGGGGCTGAATAATTTTGCACGCCCAATTTTTCAGTTTTTGATTTGTTAAAAAAGTTTGAAATATCCAATAAATGTCGTTCCACTTCATGATTGTGTCCCACTTGTTGTTGATTCTTCACAAGAAAATACAGTTTTATATCTTTATGTTTGAAGCCTGAAATGTGGCAAAAGGTCGCAAAGTTCAAGGGGGCCGAATACTTTCGCAAGGCACTGTATATATAGTATCTATGTGTTAATATTGGGTATATATATATAGTGTCTATATGTTAATATTATTATATATATACTTATATTGTATATATATAGTATCTATGTGTTAATATTGGGTATATATATATATGTGTGTATATATATAGTATCTATGTGTTAATATTGGGTATATATATATATGTGTATATCTATGTGATATGTGTATATATATATATATAGTATCTATGTGTTAATATTGGGTATATATATATATGTGTGTATATATATAGTATCTGTGTGTTAATATTGGGTATATATATATATGTGTGTATATATATAGTATCTATGTGTTAATATTGGGTATATATATATATATGTGTGTATATATATAGTATCTATGTGTTAATATTGGGTATATATATATATATATATATGTGTATATCTATGTGGTATCTATGTGTTGTTTTTGTCAGGTAACATTCCCATGTTATTGTTTGTTTCTGATTCAGTGAGGTAAATGAAGAAGGATAAACAGATCAAGGCTGTAATTAGGTTAATATAATTATTTAATGAAGATTCAAGTATAGAATCAGAATAATATACATGTTTGGTAGAATACAAGACTGTTCAACAAAATAGAAAATAAACTTCATAATAAAATCATATGTACATACACGTCCATCCTTCAAATGAATAGTTGTTATTGTCAACATCCACTCAGGACTGTAGAGATACGTTGTCAAGGAAACACAGGGACCCTAATCGGGGTCATATAAATGGATACACCAAAATATACTGTACTTAATCATTTAGCTTTGATTGTTTATATAATTTAATGTACAGCTAAAGTTAATCACCTATAGACTCTCCCTCTTCCCTCACATTGGGAACTAGATTCTTCATTTTAACTTAATTTATGTTTGATTCTTTAAATTATTTACTTGTCTCTTCCCTCACATTGGAACTAGATTCTTCATTGTAACTCAGCTCATAATGTAAAGTGTTAACATGATATTGTAAAAGGCAGAAACATCAACTGGTCAGGAGTTCTGTGACGTGATGTGTGTTTTTATTTATTTTACCTTTATTTTACTAGGCAAGTCAGTTAAGAACAAATTCTTATTTTCAATGACGGCCTAGGAACAGTGGGTTAACTGCCTGTTCAGGGGCAGAACGACAGATTTGTACCTTGTCAGCTCGGGGATTCGAACTTGCAACCTTTCGGTTACTAGTCCAAAGCTCTAACCACTAGGCTACACTGCCGCCCCTGTGTGACCCCTGTAGCTCTGTGTGTGACCCCTGTAGCTCTGTGTGTGATCCCTGTAGCTCTGTGTGTGACCCCTGTAGCTCTGTGTGTGATCCCTGTAGCTCTGTGTGTGATCCCTGTAGCTCTGTGTGTGATCCCTGTAGCTCTGTGTATGATCCCTGTAGCTCTGTGTGTGACCCCTGTAGCTCTGTGTGTGATCCCTGTAGCTCTGTGTGTGATCCCTGTAGCTCTGTGTGTGACCCCTGTAGCTCTGTGTGTGATCCCTGTAGCTCTGTGTGTGACCCCTGTAGCTCTGCGTGTGATCCCTGTAGCTCTGTGTGTGACCCCTGTAGCTCTGTGTGTGACCCCTGTAGCTCTGTGTGTGACCCCTGTAGCTCTGTGTGTGACCCCTGTAGCTCTGCGTGTGATCCCTGTAGCTCTGTGTGTCATCACTGTAGCTGCTCCAGCAGAGGACAGCAGTCCTCCAGTCGGTCTAGTCCCTCTACTGCCTCTATCAGACCCTCCACCTTCTCTCTGGGAAGGACCGCCCCAGCGTTGCTACGGAACTTCTTCCTCAGGCTCTCATTGGTCAAAGGGTTACGCCAGTGACCATAAAAAGTATCACAGCGTCCGTTCAGGACGTCCCCGCCCACCAGCGTCACCTGCACCTCGCCGTACATGCGGTCAAAGTTAGCGGGGTTGTCATGGGGATGCTCAACGTGGACACGCCCCAGCAGGGAGTAGAGGTCGGGGCGCTGCAGTGCTTCCTGGGAGAATGAGTCCACGGTGACCTCTCCGTCCAGCAGGGCAGAGCAGGCGTTGAACTGGAAGGAGTGTCTGGCCTCATGCTCCGACTCCGGGAACGGACGATCAATGTACTTGGAGCGGGGAACCCTGAGCAGGATGTCCTGGACCTGACCTACGACCCCTGACCCCTGCTCCCCCAGCAGCAGTTTGTGTACGGCGGCAGCAGCGTCGGCCACCCAGTGCATCCCCAGGTGGGCCGGGAACCTCTTAAACCCTATATCCTGGTTCTCTAGGAGGAACTGCAACCCCTCTTCCTCTGGGGAGGCCAAAGGTTGTGGGGCGTAGTCCTCGTAGAAGGCGCTGAACCCTGCGACCCCGGCGGTGTCATCCAGGACCCTGGGTGAGGCCTCCAGACCTCTAGAGGCCAGTAGAGCCGCTTCAAGCCCCAGCCGCGCTGCGTTGCCGATGTGGAGGGGTTTGGACTGGGTGGCGGCGTTAGCCATGGGGGCTCCTGATAGGCTGGCAGCGATGGCCAGGGCGTGGCTACACTGGGAGTGTCCCAGAGAAAGGAGGCGGGCGCAGGCTGCTGCACTACCCAGAGTACCCACAACAGTAGGGGGGTGGAACCTGGAGGGAGAAGGGGGTGGAGGGAGAGAGAGATCAGATGTTAAGGAAGAACAACAGTAGGGGGTGGAACCTGGAGGGAGAGGGGGTGGAGGGAGAGAGAGATCAGATGTTAAGGAAGAACAACAGTAGGGGGGTGGAACATGGAGGGAGAGGGGGTGGAGGGAGAGAGAGATCAGATGTTAAGGAAGAACAACAGTAGGGGGTGGAACCTGGAGGGAGAGGGGGTGGAGGGAGAGAGAGGTCAGATGTTAAGGAAGAACAACAGTAGGGGGGTGGAACCTGGAGGGAGAGGGGGTGGAGGGAGAGAGATCAGATGTTAAGGAAGAACAACAGTAGGGGGTGGAACCTGGAGGGAGAGGGGGTGGGGGGAGAGAGAGATCAGATGTTAAGGAAGAACAACAGTAGGGGGTGGAACCTGGAGGGAGAGGGGGTGGAGGGAGAGAGAGATCAGATGTTAAGGAAGAACAACAGTAGGGGGGTGGAACCTGGAGGGAGAGGGGGGGGGGGGGCAGTTGTTAAGGAAGCACAACACTCCAAGGTTCTGATGTTACCCTCCTCTGGTCTCTGAAGTGTACACTCCAAGGTTCTGATGTTACCTTCCTCTGGTCTCTAAAGTGTACACTCCAAGGTTCTGATGTTGTGGGTTAGTGTCAGGGTTAGGTTTAGGGGTCAGGGTCCTTACCTCTTGGGGATGTGGTGGGTTAGTGTCTGGGTTAGGTTTAGGTTAGGGGACAGGGGTCAGAGTCCTTACCTCTTGGGGATGTTGTGAGCCTCGTTGGAGAATCTCATCAGTCGTCCCTGGATCTCTATACCCACATTGAACGCAAGCAGGAAGTCCCGCCCACTAGGCTTGCTGTTACTGGGCAGCATATCGCTGACTGCCAGCAGGGCAGGAAGGACTGCCCCTGACGGGTGAGTGGCAGGATGCCAGGTGTCATCAAAGTCCATTGAGTGGGCCTGGAGAACAGACACACAACTAACACAGTTAGCCTGGACAACAAACTCAGTTAGCCTGGAGAACAAACACAGTTAGCCTGAATAACAAACTCAGTTAGCCTGGAGAACAAACACAGTTAGCCTGAATAACAAACTCAGTTAGCCTGGAGAACAAACACAGTTAGCCTGAATAACAAACTCAGTTAGCCTGGAGAACAAACACAGTTAGCCTGAATAACAAACTCAGTTAGCCTGGAGAATAAACACAGTTAGCCTGAATATCAAACTCAGTTAGCCTGGAGAACAAACACAGTTAGCCTGGAGAACAAACACAATTAGCCTGAATAACAAACTCAGTTAGCCTGGAGAACAACAAACACAGTTAGCCTGAATAACAAACTCAGTTAGCCTGGAGAACAGACACACAACAAACACAGTTAGCCTGGACAACAGACACACAACAAACACAGTTAGCCTGAATAACAAACTCAGTTAGCCTGGAGAACAGACACACAACAAACACAGTTAGCCTGGACAACAGACACACAACAATCACAGTTAGCCTGGAGGACAGACACAGTTAGCCTGGAGAACAGACACAGTTAGCCTGGAGAACAGACACACAACAAACACAGTTAGCCTGGAGAACAAACACACAACAAACACAGTTAGCCTGGAGGACAGACACAGTTAGCCTGGAGAACAGACACAGTTAGCCTGGAGAACAGACACAGTTAGCCTGGAGAACAGACACACAACAAACACAGTTAGCCTGGAGAACAGACACAGTTAGCCTGGAGAACAGACACACAACAAACACAGTTAGCCTGAACAACAAACACAGTTAGCCTGGAGAACAGACACAGTTAGCCTGGAGAACAGACACACAACAAACACAGTTAGCCTGGAGAACAGACACACAACAAACACAGTTAGCCTGGAGAACAGACACAGTTAGCCTGGAGAACAGACACACAACAAACACAGTTAGCCTGGAGAACAGACACAGTTAGCCTGGAGAACAGACACACAACAAACTCAGTTAGCCTGGAGAACAGACACAGTTAGCCTGGAGAACAGACACAGTTAGCCTGGAGAACAACAAACACAGTTAGCCTGGAGAACAGACACACAACAAAATCAGTTAGCCTGGAGAACAGACACAGTTAGCCTGGAGAACAGACACACAACAAACACAGTTAGCCTGGAGGACAGACACAGTTAGCCTGGAGAACAGACTCAGTTAGCCTGGACAACAGACACACAACAAACACAGTTAGCCTGGACAACAGACACACAACAAACACAGTTAGCCTGGAGAACAGACACACAACAAACACAGTTAGCCTGGACAACAGACGCAGTTAGCCTGGAGAACAGACTCAGTTAGCCTGGAGAACAACAAACACAGTTAGCCTGGAGAACAGACTCAGTTAGCCTGGAGAACAACAAACACAGTTAGCCTGGAGAACAGACTCAGTTAGCCTGGAGAACAACAAACACAGTTAGCCTGGAGAACAGACACAGTTAGCCTGGAGAACAGACACACAACAACACAGTTAGCCTGGACAACAGACACAGTTAGCCTGGAGAACAGACACAGTTAGCCTGGAGAACAGACACACAACAACACAGTTAGCCTGGACAACAGACACACAACAGCACAGTTAGCCTGGAGAACAGACACAGTTAGCCTGGAGAACAGACACAGTTAGCCTGGAGAACAGACACAGTTAGCCTGGAGAACAGACACAGTTAGCCTGGACAACAGACACAGTGATCCTGGACAACAGACCCAGTGATCCTGGAGAACAGACACAGTGATCCTGGACAACAGACACAGTGATCCTGGACAACAGACCCAGTGATCCTGGAGAACAGACCCAGTGATCCTGGAGAACAGACACAGTGATCCTGGACAACAGACCCAGAAAAAAGACACCTGTTATTAACAGACTCAGTGGTTGATGGTAAATGTGTCATCACTAATCCAAGGAAGACAGCTGGTTAACCACACCAGCCAGTAAACAGTCAGAGAGTTATCTGGTGTAATAACTGGCAGAGTGACTGTGTAGTGACTGTAGAGGCCCAGGAATATAATAACAGTAGCAGGTCTGTCAGAGTGACTGTGTCGTGACTGTAGAGACCCAGGAATATAATAACGGTAGCAGGTCTGTCAGAGTGACTGTAGAGGCCCAGGAATATAATAACTGTAGCAGGTCTGTCAGAGTGACTGTGTAGTGACTGTAGAGACCCAGGAATATAATAACTGTTGCAGGTCTGTCAGAGTGACTGTGTAGTGACTGTAGAGACCCAGGAATATAATAACAGTAGCAGGTCTGTCAGAGTGACTGTGTAGTGACCCAGGAATATAGTAACGGTAGCAGGTCTGTCAGAGTGACTGTGTAGTGACTGTAGAGACCCAGGAATATAATAACAGTAGCAGGTCTGTCAGAGTGACTGTGTAGTGACTGTAGAGACCCAGGAATATAATAACAGTAGCAGGTCTGTCAGAGTGACTGTGTAGTGACTGTAGAGGCCCAGGAATATAATAACAGTAGCAGGTCTGTCAGAGTGACTGTGTCGTGACTGTAGAGACCCAGGAATATAATAACGGTAGCAGGTCTGTCAGAGTGACTGTAGAGGCCCAGGAATATAATAACTGTAGCAGGTCTGTCAGAGTGACTGTGTAGTGACTGTAGAGACCCAGGAATATAATAACTGTAGCAGGTCTGTCAGAGTGACTGTGTAGTGACTGTAGAGACCCAGGAATATAATAACTGTAGCAGGTCTGTCAGAGTGACTGTGTAGTGACTGTAGAGACCCAGGAATATAATAACAGTAGCAGGTCTGTCAGAGTGACTGTGTAGTGACTGTAGAGACCCAGGAATATAATAACTGTAGCAGGTCTGTCAGAGTGACTGTGTAGTGACTGTAGTGACCCAGGAATATAATAACTGTAGCAGGTCTGTCAGAGTGACTGTGTAGTGACCCAGGAATATAATAACAGTAGCAGGTCTGTCAGAGTGACTGTGTAGTGACTGTAGAGTCATGAATATCTCTTTATGTATCCCACAGAGAGAGGTTCTAAGTTAAGCATGTTATTGGGCACAGAGGGCAGATTGTTTTAACAACAAGGATGTTCACTCAGCATGTACTTCAGCCAGTCCACTCTGCTGGACTCCACCCTATTGACATATCCAGCTTGTTTTGGACATCAGGACTCTAATCTCTGTTCTAGTTCTGTTTTAGTCCTGAGCTCTGCCAAGGGTGGAGCTAAATGATCTTAGCATGACAAGATGACGATCTGCCTGTCAGCTCTCTGATATTTTTACCTCTCTGCCGTCTGTGTCTGTCTGTCTCTAACGCTCAGACAGAGCAGGGAAACCCTGGAGAGGTGAGGTGAGGTGAGTTGAGGCCAGGGTTTTCATGGCTGGCTGCTGGGTGCATTATCACCATCCTCACCGTCTGGCTGAAGTACTGCCATGGCATTAGAGCTCTGTACCCTTATGGTTAATGTTCAACCTGACCTATATCCTCATTGTTTCAGATATTATCATTTATATTTTGTGTTAAAATGAAGAAAATTAGATGTACCTCATTTGCGTAAGTGCATTCGGAAAGTATTCAGGCCCCTTGACCTTTTTCCACATTTTGTTACGTTGCAGCCTTATTCTAAAATGGATTAAATTGTTTTTTCACTCTCATCAATTTTTTGTATTTTTTTTTTTTACCTTTTAGGCAAGTCAGTTAAGAACAAATTCTTATTTTCAATGACAGCCTAGGAACAGTGGGTTAACTGCCTGTTCTAGGACAGAATGACAGTACCTTGTCAGCTCAGGGGTTTGAACTTGCAAACTTCCAGTTACTAGTCCAACACTCTAACCACTAGGCTACCCTGCCGCCCCAGCCTCTCTACACACAATCTACACATAATGACATCACAATACCCCATAATGTCCATTAATCACGGTACTCCTTTCTGCTTGTTTGTCTTACCTGTCGGCCCCGTTGCCTAGTCAACGCCATTTTACCTGCTGTTTGTTGTGCTAGCGGATTAGCCTCGCCTACTGTTTTTAGCTAGCTTTCCAAATTCAACATCTGTGATTACTGTATGCCTCGCTGTATGTCTCTCTCAGATGTCAATATGCCTTGTATACTGTTGTTCAGGTTAGTTATAATTGTTTTAGTTCACAATGGAACCCCTAGACCCACTCTGCATACCCCTGTTACCTCCTTTGTCCCACCTCCCACACATGCGGTGACCTCACCCATTACAACCAGCATGTCCAGAGATACAACCTGTCTCATCATCACCCAGTGCCTGGGCTTACCTCCGCTGTACCCGCACCCCACCATACCCCTGTCTGTGCATTATGACCTGAATATATTCTACCATGCCCAGAAACCTGCTCCTCTTATCCTCTGCCCCCAACGCTCTAGGCGACCAGTTTTGATAGCCTTTAGCCGCACCCTCATACTACTCCTTCTCTGTTCCGCGGGTGATGTGGAGGTAAACCCAGGCCCTGCATGTCCCCAGGTACCCTCATTTGTTGACTTCTGTGATCGAAAAAGCCTTGGTTTTATGCATGTCAACATCAGAAGCCTCCTCCCTAAGTTTGTTTTACTCACTGCTTTAGCACACTCGGCTAACCCTGATGTCCTTGCCGTGTCTGAATCCTGGCTCAGGAAGGCCACCAAAAATTCAGAGATTTCCATACCCAACTATAACATCTTCCGTCAAGATAGAACTACCAAAGGGGGCGGAGTTGCAGTCTACTGCAGAGATAGCCTGCAAAGTAACGTCATACTTTCCAGGTCCATACCCAAACAGTTCGAACTACTAATTTTGAAAATTACCCTCTCCAGAAATAAGTCTCTCACTGTTGCCGCCTGCTACCGGCCACCCTCAGCTCCCAGCTGTGCCCTGGACACCATTTGTGAATTGATCGCCCCCATCTAGCTTCAGAGTTTGTTCTGTTAGGTGACCTAAACTGGGATATGCTTAACACCCCGGCAGTCCTACAATGTAAGCTAGATGCCCTCAATCTCACTCAAATCATCAAGGAACCCACCAGGTACAACCCTAACTCTGTAAACAAGGGCACCCTCATAGACGTCATCCTGACCAACTGGCCCTCCAAATACACCTCCGCTGTCTTCAACCAGGATCTCAGCGATCACTGCCTCATTGCCTGTATCCGCCACGGAGCCGCAGTCAAACGACCACCCCTCATCACTGTCAAACGCTCCCTAAAACACTTCTGTGAGCAGGCCTTTCTAATCGACCTGGCCCGGGTATCCTGGAAGGACATTGACCTCATCCCGTCAGTTGAGGATGCCTGGTCATTCTTTAAAAGTAACTTCCTCACCATTTTAGATAAGCATGCTCCGTTCAAAAAATGCAGAACCAAGAACAGATACAGCCCTTGGTTCACTCCAGACCTGACTGCCCTCGACCAGCACAAAAACATCCTGTGGCGGACTGCAATAGCATCGAATAGCCCCGTGATATGCAACTGTTCAGGGAAGTCAGGAACCAATACACGCAGTCAGTCAGGAAAGCTAAGGCCAGCTTCTTCAGGCAGAAGTTTGCATCCTGTAGCTCCAACTCCAAAAAGTTCTGGGACACTGTGAAGTCCATGGAGAACAAGAGTACCTCCTCCCAGCTGCCCACTGCACTGAGGCTAGGTAACACGGTCTCCACCGATAAATCCACGATTATCGAAAGCTTCAATAAGCACTTCTCAACGGCTGGCCATGCCTTCCGCCTGGCTACTCCAACCTCGGCCAACAGCTCCGCCCCCGCAGCTCCTCGCCCAAGCCTCTCCAGGTTCTCCTTTACCCAAATCCAGATAGCAGATGTTCTGAAAGAGCTGCAAAACCTAGACCCGTACAAATCAGCTGGGCTTGACAATCTGGACCCTCTATTTCTGAAACTATCTGCCGCCATTGTCGCAACCCCTATTACCAGCCTGTTCAACCTCTCTTTCATATCGTCTGAGATCCCCAAGGATTGGAAAGCTGCCGCAGTCATCCCCCTCTTCAAAGGGGGAGACACCCTGGACCCAAACTGCTATAGACCTATATCCATCCTGCCCTGCCTATCTAAGGTCTTCGAAAGCCAAGTCAACAAACAGGTCACTGACCATCTCGAATCCCACCGTACCTTCTCCGCTGTGCAATCTGGTTTCCGAGCCGGTCACGGGTGCACCTCAGCCACGCTCAAGGTACTAAACGATATCATAACCGCTATCGATAAAAGACAGTACTGTGCAGCCGTCTTCATCGACCTCGCCAAGGCTTTCGACTCTGTCAATCACCATATTCTTATCGGCAGACTCAATAGCCTCGGTTTCTCGGATGACTGCCTTGCCTGGTTCACCAATTACTTTGCAGACAGAGTTCAGTGTGTCAAATCGGAGGGCATGCTGTCCGGTCCTCTGGCAGTCTCTATGGGGGTGCCACAGGGTTCAATTCTCGGGCCGACTCTTTTCTCTGTATATATCAATGATGTTGCTCTTGCTGCGGGCGATTCCCTGATCCACCTCTACGCAGACGACACCATTCTATATACTTTCGGCCCATCATTGGACACTGTGCTATCTAACCTCCAAACGAGCTTCAATGCCATACAGCACTCCTTCCGTGGCCTCCAACTGCTCTTAAACGCGAGTAAAACCAAATGCATGCTTTTCAACCGATCGCTGCCTGCACCCGCATGCCCGACTAGCATCACCACCCTGGATGGTTCCGACCTTGAATATGTGGACATCTATAAGTACCTAGGTGTCTGGCTAGACTGCAAACTCTCCTTCCAGACTCACATCAAACATCTCCAATCGAAAATCAAATCAAGAGTCGGCTTTCTATTCCGCAACAAAGCCTCCTTCACTCACGCCGCCAAGCTTACCCTAGTAAAACTGACTATCCTACCGATCCTCGATTTCGGCGATGTCATCTACAAAATGGCTTCCAACACTCTACTCAGCAAACTGGATGCAGTCTATCATAGTGCCATCCGTTTTGTCACCAAAGCACCTTATACCACCCACCACTGCGACTTGTATGCTCTAGTCGGCTGGCCTCGCTACATATTCGTCGCCAGACCCACTGGCTCCAGGTCATCTACAAGTCCATGCTAGGTAAAGCTCCGCCTTATCTCAGTTCACTGGTCACGATGGCAACACCCATCCGTAGCACACGCTCCAGCAGGTGTATCTCACTGATCATCCCTAAAGCCAACACCTCATTTGGCCGCCTTTCGTTCCAGTACTCTGCTGCCTGTGACTGGAATGAACTGCAAAAATCGCTGAAGTTGGAGACTTTTATCTCCCTCACCAACTTCAAACATCAGCTATCCGAGCAGCTAACCGATCGCTGCAGCTGTACATAGTCTATTGGTAAATAGCCCACCCTTTTTCACCTACCTCATCCCCATACTGTTTTTATACTGTTTTTTTATTTTATTTATTTATTTACTTTTCTGCTCTTTTGCACACCAATATCTCTACCTGTACATGACCATCTGATCATTTATCACCCCAGTGTTAATCTGCAAAATTGTATTATTCGCCTACCTCCTCATGCCTTTTGCACACATTGTATATAGACTGCCCATTTTTTTTCCTACTGTGTTATTGACTTGTTAATTGCTTACTCCATGTGTAACTCTGTGTTGTCTGTTCACACTGCTATGCTTTATCTTGGCCAGGTCGCAGTTGCAAATGAGAACTTGTTCTCAACTAGCCTACCTGGTTAAATAAAGGTGAAATAAAAAAATAAAAATAAAATGACATCACAATACCCCATAATGACAAAGCAAAAACAGGTGTTAGACAGATTTTATTTTTAAAATCCTGAAATATCACATTTACATAAGTATTCAGACCTTTTACTTAGTACTTTGTTGAAGCACCTCTGGAAGCGATTACAGCCTTGAGTCTTCTTGGGTATGACACTACACCTGTATTTGGGGAGTTTCTCCCATTCCTCTCTGCATATTCTCTCAAGCTCTGTCAGGTTGGATGGGGAGTGTCGCTGCACAGCTATTTTCAGGTCTCTCCAGAGATGTTTCATTGGGTTCAAGTCCGGGCTCTTGCTGGTCCACTCAAGGACTTGTCCCAAAGCCACTCCTGCGTTGTCTTGACTGTGTGATTAGGGTCATTGTCCTGTTGGAAGATGAACCATTGCCCCAGTCTGAGGTTCTGAGCACTCTGGAGGAGGTTTTCATCACGGATCTCTGTACTTCGCTCCCTTTATCTTTGCCTCGATCCTGACTAGTCTCCCTGTCTCTGCCGATGAAAAACATCCCCACAGCATGATGCTGCCACCACCATGCTTCACCGTAAAGATGGTGCCAGGTTTCCTCCAGACATGATGCTGCCACCACCATGCTTCACCGTAAAGATGGTGCCAGGTTTCCTCCAGACATGATGCTGCCACCACCATGCTTCACCGTAAAGATGGTGCCAGGTTTCCTTCAGACATGATGCTGCCACCACCATGCTTCACCGTAAAGATGGTGCCAGGTTTCCTCCAGACATGATGCTGGCAATAGGCTAGATGTGTTGCCCCCATGTAGCTACAGCTCAAACACAGAACAAATGGAATCTTACCTTGGAAGATGTTTGCTGTTTGGTGAAAACTTTTTGAATCTCTGGGCTGGTGATCAATAAGGGAAAGTCACAGGCAGACAAATAAGACCTCCTCATGATCTGTGGAGTCCCGGCTTTCGGTGTATTACGTCTTATGTGTTTATTTCCTTTATGCTTCACAACGCTAACCGGAATGTAGGTAGCAGCCATCTTGAAATAGGGTCATCGGCTCATTCTGTTCTTATAAATTCGTATGCCCATATATGGTAGTAAGTCATACCAGATATTTGATGGCATTGATCAATAGCCAAGATACTCAGCTTTCCGCAGACACCCTGCTTCTGCAGAGAGGAGCTACCGTTCTCATACCAGATTGAATTTAATAACAACATTCAAATACAGTCCACAAATTTGGGGACTTCACATTTAAGAGGTTTTAAGTGACAAGTGGATTTTGCACCCCTCAAACACAGGAAATAGATGGCTGAAAATGACAGATCCTCCGGTGGGCGGGGCATGCTAGTATATCTACTCAACGTGTGTCTGTTCAGATCTAGTGTAAATATATCTACTCACTGTGTGTCTGTTCAGATCTAGTGTAAATATATCTACTCAACATGTGTCTGTTCAGATCTAGTGTAAATATATCTACTCACTGTGTGTCTGTTCAGATCTAGTGTAAATATATATACTCAACATGTGTCTGTTCAGATCTAGTGTAAATATATCTACTCAACGTGTGTCTGTTCAGATCTAGTGTAAATATATCTACTCAACATGTGTCTGTTCAGATCTAGTGTAAATATATCTACTCACTGTGTGTCTGTTCAGATCTAGTGTAAATATATCTACTCAACATGTGTCTGTTCAGATCTAGTGTAAATATATCTACTCACTGTGTGTCTGTTCCGATCTAGTGTAAATATATCTACTCAACATGTGTCTGTTCAGATCTAGTGTAAATATATCTACTCAACATGTGTCTGTTCAGATCTAGTGTAAATATATCTACTCACTGTGTGTCTGTTCAGATCTAGTGTAAATATATCTACTCACAGCCACTCCGTTGACGAAGGCAGCCAGGGTTGGGGAGAGTCTGGTTCCTCTGCGTCCGTACACACTGCTGATGTCATCAGGACCGTACATGTGCTGCAGAGACAGTAGGGGGGAGTTAGAGAGACAGACAGACAATCAGACAGACAGACAGACAGACAGACAGACAGACAGACAGACAGACAGACAGAGGATAGACAGTAGGGGGTATTAGAGAGACAGACAGACAATCGGACAGACAGACAGACAGACAGACAGACAGACAGACAGACAGACAGACAGACAGACAGACAGACAGACAGACAGACAGACAGACAGACAGACAGATAGATAGAGGATAGACAGTAGGGGGGAGTTCGGCAGACAACCAGACAATCAGACAGACAGACAGACAGACAGAGGATAGACAGTAGGGGGGAGTTCGGCAGACAGACAGACAATCAGACAGACAGACAGACAGACAGAGGATAGACAGTAGGGGGTGTTAGAGAGACAGACAGACAGACAGACAGACAGACAGACAGACAGACAGACAGACAGACAGACAGTAGGGGGTGTTAGAGAGACAGACAGACAGACAGACAGACAGACAGACAGACAGACAGACAGACAGACAGACAGACAGACGATAGACAGTAGGGGGTGTTAGACAGACAGACAGACAGACAGACAGACAGACAGACAGACAGACAGACAGACAGACAGACAGACAGACAGACAGACAGACAGACAGACAGACAGACAGAGAGACAGACAGACATACAATCAGACAGACATACAATCAGACAGACAGACAGACAGACAGACAGACAGACAGACAGACAGAGGATAGACAGTAGGGGGGCATTAGAGAGACAGACAGACAGACAGACAGACAGACAGACAGACAGACAGACAGACAGACAGACAGACAGACAGACGATAGACAGTAGGGGGTGTTAGAGAGACAGACAGACAGACAGACAGACAGACAGACAGACAGACAGACAGACAGACAGACAGAGAGACAGACAGACATACAATCAGACAGACAGACAGACAGACAGACATACAGACAGACAGACAGACAGACAGAGGATAGACAGTAGGGGGGCATAAGAGAGACAGACAGACAATCAGACAGACAGACAGACAGACAGACAGACAGACAGACAGACGATAGACAGTAGGGGGGCATTAGAGAGACAGACAGACAATCAGACAGACAGACAGACAGACAGACAGACAGACAGACAGACAGACAGACAGACAGACAGACAGATAGACAGAGGATCGACAGTAGGGGGTGTTAGAGAGACAGACAGACAGACAGACAGACAGACAGACAGACAGACAGACAGACAGACAGACAGACAGACAGACAGACGATAGACAGTAGGGGGTGTTAGAGAGACAGACAGACAATCAGACAGGCAGACAGACAGACAGAGGATAGACAGTAACATTAAACATTCTAACCAATGGACTATAAAGTTGTCTTCTGTTCTCTCACCTGACAGTGTTGCAGGGCCAGCTGGAAGACATGTGTGGTGCTGCCCAGTAGTCCCACTCCGATGGAGTCTAGGACCATTCTCTTACTGCGGTGGAGCACAGTGGGGGTCAGCTGGTGGGGCTGGACACCCTGGATGAACCTGCCAAAACTGTCTGTCACACTGTCCTCTGAGGCTGGATGATCTACCACTGGAGGAGGAGAGGAGGAGGAGAGGAGGAGAGGAGGAGGAGGAGGAGAGGAGCAGGAGAGGAGAGGAGAGGAGAGGAGGAGAGGAGGAGGAGAGGAGGAGGAGAGGGGAGGAGGAGGAGGAGAGGAGGAGGAGGAGAGGAGAGGAGCAGGAGGAGAGGAGGAGGAGAGGGGAGGAGGAGGAGAGGAGGAGGACAGGTGGAGGAGGAGGAGGAGAGGAGGAGGAGAGGAGGAGGAGGAGGACAGGTGGAGGAGGAGGAGGAGGAGGAGGAGGAGGAGAGGAGCAGGAGGAGGGAGAGGAGGAGGAGAGGAGAAGGAGGAGGAGGGGAGGAGGAGGAGGAGAGGAGGAGGAGAGGAGAGGAGCAGAAGAGGGGAGGAGGAGAGGGGAGGAGGAGGAGAGGAGAAGGAGGAGGAGGAGGAGAGGAGGAGGAGAGGAGGAGGAGCAGGAGAGGGGAGGAGGAGAGGGGAGGAGGAGGAGAGGAGAAGGAGGAGGAGGAGAGGAGGAGGAGGAGAGGAGGAGGAGGAGAGGAGGAGGAGGAGAGGAGCAGGAGAGGGGAGGAGGATATGGAGGAGGAGAAGGAGAGGGGGGGAGGAGGAGGAGGAGGAGAGGAGGAGGAGAGGAGGAGAGAAGAGGAGGAGAGGAGGAGGAGGAGGAGAGGAGGAGAGAAGAGGAGGAGGAGGAGAGGAAGAGGGAGGAGGAGGAGGACCAGAGGAGGTGGAGAGGAGGAGGGAGGAGGAGGAGGACGAGAGGAGGAGGAGGAGGAGGGGGAGGAGGAGGAGGAGGAGGAGGGAGGACGAGGAGGACGAGAGGAGGAGGAGGAGAGGTGGAGAGGATAGGAGAGGGGTTGAAGAGGAGAGGGGAGAAGGAGAGAGACGAGGAAAGAAGTCAGGAATGTTTTAAACCTCCTCAGTATGTTCCAAGCTCAGTTTACTGATGTCTGAACTGAGACAAGAGGAGAGGTTGGTATAAAACCAACACAGCCTGTATCTAGGAAGGTCTATATAGCCTAGTTCTATGTTAGTATAGATCCGACCAACAGCCTCTATATATATATATACTATATATACTGTCAGAAAAACACTGAGGACAGAAGAAGCTTAATGTGTTAAATTGAGAGAGGAGAGAGAGAGAGAGAGAGAGAGAGAGAGAGAGAGAGAGAGACAGAGAGATTGAGCTGTTACTGACCATCCAGGACTGACTGGTGGAGTCGTCTCAGCGTAACAGACGCAGGTCTGAAGGATCTCTGAGAAACACAGAAACAGAAAACAGCATAATATCAAACCACAGCTTTCTGTTGCATATGAGTTACTGAAGGACAGGTTCACAGTGTGAATCATTGATGTAGACTCTCTTCCTTGGTTACTAAGGCACAATACTCTGCCAGATACTGAGCCAGAGGTTAACAATACTCTGCCAGATACTGAGCCAGAGGTTAACAATACTCTGCCAGATACTGAGCCAGAGGTTAACAATACTCAGCCAGATACTGAGCCAGAGGTTAACAATACTCTGCCAGATACTGAGCCAGAGGGTAACAATACTCTGCCAGATACTGAGCCAGAGGTTAACAATACTCTGCCAGATACTGAGCCAGAGGTTAACAATACTCTGCCAGATACTGAGCCAGATGGTTACAATACTCTGCCAGATACTGAGCCAGAGGGTTACAATACTCTGCCAGATACTGAGCCAGAGGGTAACAATACTCTGCCAGATACTGAGCCAGAGGGTAACAATACTCTGCCAGATACTGAGCCAGAGGGTTACAATACTCTGCCAGATACTGAGCCAGAGGGTAACAATACTATGCCAGATACTGAGCCAGAGGTTAACAATACTCTGCCAGATACTGAGCCAGAGGGTTACAATACTCTGCCAGATACTGAGCCAGAGGGTAACAATACTCTGCCAGATACTGAGCCAGAGGGTTACAATACTCTGCCAGATACTGAGCCAGAGGGTTACAATACTCTGCCAGATACTGAGCCAGAGGGTAACAATACTCTGCCAGATACTGAGCCAGATGGTAACAATACTCTGCCAGATACTGAGCCAGAGGGTAACAATACTCTGCCAGATACTGAGCCAGAGGGTTACAATACTCTGCCAGATACTGAGCCAGAGGGTTACAATACTCTGCCAGATACTGAGCCAGATGGTAACAATACTCTGCCAGATACTGAGCCAGAGGTTAACAATACTCTGCCAGATACTGAGCCAGATGGTAACAATACTCTGCCAGATACTGAGCCAGAGATTAACAATACTCTGCCAGATACTGAGCCAGAGGTTAACAATACTCTGCCAGATACTGAGCCAGATGGTAACAATACTCTGCCAGATACTGAGCCAGAGGTTAACAATACTCTGCCAGATACTGAGCCAGAGGTTAACAATACTCTGCCAGATACTGAGCCAGAGGGTTACAATACTCTGCCAGATACTGAGCCAGAGGGTAACAATACTCTGCCAGATACTGAGCCAGAGGGTTACAATACTCTGCCAGATACTGAGCCAGAGGGTTACAATACTCTGCCAGAAACATGAGACAGAGGTTAACAATACTCTGCCAGATACTGAGCCAGAGGGTAACAATACTCTGCCAGATACTGAGCCAGAGGGTAACAATACTCTGCCAGATACTGAGCCAGAGGGTTACAATACTCTGCCAGATACTGAGCCAGAGGGTTACAATACTCTGCCAGATACTGAGCCAGAGGGTTACAATACTCTGCCAGAAACATGAGCCAGAGGTTAACAATACTCTGCCAGATACTGAGCCAGAGCAACATATCACCATCACTCTAACCTCAACATGGTAGCAGTGCAACATGGTAGCAACACAACATGGTAGCAACACAACATGGTAGCAGTGCAACATGGTAGCAACACAACATGGTAGCAACACAACATGGCAGCAGCGCAACATGGTAGCAGCACAACATGGCAGCAGTACAACATGGTAGCAGTGCAACATGGTAGCAACACAACATGGTAGCAACACAACATGGTAGCAACACAACATGGTAGCAGCTCAACATGGCAGCAGAACAACATGGTAGGACCACAACATGGTAGCAACACAACATGGTAGCAGCTCAACATGGCAGCAGAACAACATGGTAGGACCACAACATGGTAGCAACACAACATGGTAGCAACACAACATAGCAGCAGAACAACATGGTAGCAGAACAACATGGTAGCAGAACAACATGGTAGCAGAGCAACATGGTAGAAATGCAACATGGAAGCAACACAACATGGTAGCATCATAACATAGTAGCATCACCACATGGTAGCAGCACAACATGGTAGCAGAACAACATGGAAGCAACACAGCATAGAAGCAACACAGCATGGTAGCAGAACAACAGCACAACATGGTAGCAGAGCAGCATGGTAGGAACACAACATGGCAGCAGTACAACATGGTAGCAGCACAACATGGCAGAAGCACAACATGGTAGCAGCACAACATGGCAGAAGCACAACATGGTAGCAGCACAACATGGCAGAAGCACAACATGGTAGCAGCACAACATGGTAGCAGCACAACATGGTAGCAGCACAACATGGTAGCAGAACAACATGGCAGAAGCACAACATTGTAGCAGCACAACAGCACAACATGGTAGCAACACAACAGCTCAACATGGTAGAGGCACAACATGGTAGCAGCGCAGCATGGTAGCAGCACAATATGGAAGCAACACAACATAACATGGTAGCAGAACAACATGGTAGCAACACAACATGGAAGCAACACAACATAACATGGTAGCAGAACAACATGGTAGCAGCACAACATGGAAGCAACACAACATAACATGGTAGCAGAACAACATGGTAGCAACACAACATGGTAACAGTATAACATGGTAGCAACACAACATGGTAGCAACACAACATGGAAGCAACACAACATGGTAGCAGAACAACATGGTAGCAGCACAACATGGTAGCATCACAACATGGTAGCATCACAACATGGTAGCAGCGCAACATGGTAGAATTACAACATGGTATCAGCACAACATTGTACCAGCACAACAGCACAACAAGGTAGCAGCACAACAGCCAGACATGGTAGCAGTACAACATAGTAGCAGCATAAAATGGTAGCAGCACAACATGGTTAAAGCTCAACATGCCACAGACAGGTTTCTAGGTCTCTAACCTCTAACCTCTACTAATGTACTGACAGGTTTCTAGGTCTCTAACCTCTAACCTCTACTAATGTACTGACAGATTTCTAGGTCTCTAACCTCTAACCTCTACTAATGTACTGACAGGTTTCTAGGTCTCTAACCTCTAACCTCTACTAATGTACTGACAGGTTTCTAGGTCTCTAACCTCTAACCTCTACTAATGTACTGACAGGTTTCTAGGTCTCTAACCTCTAACCTCTACTAATGTATTGACAGGTTTCTAGGTCTCTAACCTCTAACCTCTACTAATGTACTGACAGGTTTCTAGGTCTCTAACCTCTAACCTCTACTAATGTACTGACAGGTTTCTAGGTCTCTAACCTCTAACCTCTACTAATGTACTGACAGGTTTCTAGGTCTCTAACCTCTAACCTCTACTAATGTATTGACAGGTTTCTGGGTCTCTAACCTCTAACCTCTACTAATGTACTGACAGGTTTCTAGGTCTCTAACCTCTACTAATGTACTGACAGGTTTCTAGGTCTCTAACCTCTAACCTCTACTAATGTACTGACAGGTTTCTAGGTCTCTAACCTCTAACCTCTACTAATGTAGTGACAGTTTTCTAGGTCTCTAACCTCTAACCTCTACTAATGTAGTGACAGGTTTCTAGGTCTCTAACCTCTAACCTCTAACCTCTAACCTCTACTAATGTACTGACAGGTTTCTAGGTCTCTAACCTCTACTAATGTATTGACAGGTTTCTAGGTCTCTAACCTCTAACCTCTACTAATGTACTGACAGGTTTCTAGGTCTCTAACCTCTAACCTCTACTAATGTATTGACAGGTTTCTAGGTCTCTAACCTCTAACCTCTACTAATGTAGTGACAGGTTTCTAGGTCTCTAACCTCTAACCTCTACTAATGTAGTGACAGGTTTCTAGGTCTCTAACCTCTAACCTCTACTAATGTACTGACAGGTTTCTAGGTCTCTAACCTCTACTAATGTATTGACAGGTTTCTAGGTCTCTAACCTCTAACCTCTACTAATGTATTGACAGGTTTCTAGGCCTCTAACCTCTAACCTCTACTAATGTAGTGACAGGTTTCTAGGTCTCTAACCTCTAACCTCTACTAATGTACTGACAGGTTTCTAGGTCTCTAACCTCTAACCTCTACTAATGTAGTGGCAGGTTTCTAGGTCTCTAACCTCTAACCTCTAACCTCTACTAATGTACTGACAGGTTTCTAGGTCTCTAATCTCTAACCTCTACTAATGTAGTGACAGGTTTCTAGGTCTCTAACCTCTAACCTCTACTAATGTACTGACAGGTTTCTAGGTCTCTAACCTCTACTAATGTATTGACAGGTTTCTAGGTCTCTAACCTCTAACCTCTACTAATGTAGTGACAGGTTTCTAGGTCTCTAACCTCTAACCTCTACTAATGTAGTGACAGGTTTCTAGGTCTCTAACCTCTACTAATGTATTGACAGGTTTCTAGGTCTCTAACCTCTAACCTCTACTAATGTACTGACAGGTTTCTAGGTCTCTAACCTCTAACCTCTACTAATGTACTGACAGGTTTCCAGGTCTCTAACCTCTAACCTCTACTAATGTAGTGACAGGTTTCTAGGTCTCTAACCTCTAACCTCTACTAATGTACTGACAGGTTTCCAGGGCTCTAACCTCTAACCTCTACTAATGTAGTGACAGGTTTCTAGGTCTCTAACCTCTACTAATGTACTGACAGGTTTCTAGGTCTCTAACCCCTAACCTCTACTAATGTAGTGACAGGTTTCTAGGACTCTAACCTCTAATCTCTACTAATGTACTGACAGGTTTCTAGTTATCTAACCTCTAACCTCTACTAATGTACTGACAGGTTTCCAGGGCTCTAACCTCTAACCTCTACTAATGTAGTGACAGGTTTCTAGGTCTCTAACCTCTACTAATGTATTGACAGGTTTCTAGGTCTCTAACCTCTAACCTCTACTAATGTAGTGACAGGTTTCTAGGTCTCTAACCTCTAACCTCTACTAATGTACTGACAGGTTTCCAGGGCTCTAACCTCTAACCTCTACTAATGTAGTGACAGGTTTCTAGTTATCTAACCTCTAACCTCTACTAATGTACTGACAGGTTTCTAGTTATCTAACCTCTAACCTCTACTAATGTACTGACAGGTTTCTAGTTATCTAACCTCTAACCTCTACTAATGTACTGACAGGTTTCTAGGTCTCTAACCTCTAACCTCTACTAATGTACTGACAGGTTTCTAGGTCTCTAACCTCTAACCTCTACTAATGTACTGACAGGTTTCTAGTTATCTAACCTCTAACCTCTACTAATGTACTGACAGGTTTCCAGGGCTCTAACCTCTAACCTCTACTAATGTAGTGACAGGTTTCTAGGTCTCTAACCTCTACTAATGTATTGACAGGTTTCTAGGGCTCTAACCTCTAACCTCTACTAATGTAGTGACAGGTTTCTAGGTCTCTAACCTCTAACCTCTACTAATGTACTGACAGGTTTCCAGGGCTCTAACCTCTAACCTCTACTAATGTAGTGACAGGTTTCTAGTTATCTAACCTCTAACCTCTACTAATGTACAGACAGGTTTCTAGTTATCTAACCTCTAACCTCTACTAATGTACTGACAGGTTTCTAGGTCTCTAACCTCTAACCTCTACTAATGTACTGACAGCTTTCTAGGTCTCTAACCTCTAACCTCTACTAATGTAGTGACAGGTTTCTAGGTCTCTAACACAATGAGGCAGTTGAAGAGAAAGAGACCTATACATTTCAAACTAAATAATTTAATAGTCTCATATACTGTAGGTTATGCCTGGTGACCATATTGACTACATGACTGAGTCTTACCTGTACTTTGGAGAGCATGTCTGTCTGTCTGTCTGTCTGTTGCTGATCTCTTCTCTCTGTTTCTCCTCTCTCTTCTTTGTCGGCGTGGGATCGATGGATGGGTGGATGATGTAGCGTAGGTAGGGAGGATGCAGGTTGTCTCTCAGGTGAGCTCTGCCTGTCTTATATACTGCAGAATGGACAAAAGGTCTAAACTGATAGACAACAGGGAGAGGGGCAGGAACTTCCAAAACACCACCTCTACTCCAATCACAAGCTGAGATTTTTCCTCCTCCTCATCATCATCAGAAGGAAGTAATTGGCTTCTTAGGTAAGGTATGATGTCACCACTCAAGGGTGGGACCAGGGGAACTCCAGAAACTCCTCCCACCCTGAAGACAGAATATTTCTGGTGATAAACATCAACATTCCTCCAGAGCATCAGATTAACAGCCTTTCTCTCTCTCCGTCCCAGCATCACCTCTTCTCTCTCTCAGCCTGACAATCATCATTATCACCATCTTGTCCACCGCCAGGTAAAAACTCTGTCTTACTTGTCACTGAATAAATCTGTCCATCTCTTCCCTCTGTAAATGCACTGTATAGGCTAGTTTCAGATCAAACAATATATTATATTAAAACATTCATGGCACGATTAGAAATAACATGTATTTGATGTAAATATGAATGTTAAGAATGTTAAAAACAGCTTTTAGCACCGTGGAGAAGTTGTCTGACAAGTTAGCAGAGACTCAGTGGAGAAATGGTAAAATGGGGAGAGAGAGAGAGATGAGGACAGGAGTGGAGAGTGGAGAGTAGAGAGAGAGAGATGAGGACAGGAGTGGAGAGTGGAGAGAAGAGAGTGGAGAGAAGAGAGAGTAGAGAGTGGAGAGTAGAGAGAAGAGAGAGAGTAGAGAGTGGAGAGTGGAGAGTAGAGAGAGAGTAGAGAGTGGAGAGTGGAGAGTGGAGAGAAGAGAGAGAGTAGAGAGTGGAGAGTGGAGAGTGGAGAGAAGAGAGAGAGTAGAGAGTGGAGAGTGGAGAGTAGAGAGAAGAGAGAGAGTAGAGAGTGGAGAGTGGAGAGTGGAGAGTAGAGAGAGAGAGATGAGGACAGGAGTGGAGAGTGGAGAGAAGAGAGTGGAGAGAAGAGAGTGGAGAGAAGAGAGAGTAGAGAGTGGAGAGTGGAGAGTAGAGAGAAGAGAGAGAGTAGAGAGTGGAGAGTGGAGAGTAGAGAGAGTAGAGAGTGGAGAGTGGAGAGTGGAGAGAAGAGAGAGAGTAGAGAGTGGAGAGTGGAGAGTGGAGAGAAGAGAGAGAGTAGAGAGTGGAGAGTGGAGAGTAGAGAGAAGAGAGAGAGTAGAGAGTGGAGAGTGGAGAGTAGAGAGTGAGAGCGAGTGTGAGTGAGAGAGAGTGAGAGAGAGTGAGAGAGAGTGAGAGTGGAGAGAAGAGAGTGGAGAGAAGAGAGTGGAGAGTGGAGAGTGAGAGAGTGGAGAGAGAGAAGAGAGAGAGTAGAGAGAGAGGTCTGATATCAGTAGAATACCTCTACTAAACTAAAAACAGTCCTCAACTTAATAATATACTTGATGTTTGACAGTCTAACAGATATACAGTATGACAGTCTAGCAGATATACAGTATGACAGTCTAGCAGATATACAGTATGACAGTCTAGTAGATATACAGTATGACAGTCTAACAGATATACAGTATGACAGTCTAGCAGATATACAGTATGACAGTCTAACAGATATACAGTATGACAGTCTAGTAGATATACAGTATGACAGTCTAACAGATATACAGTATGACAGTCTAACAGATATACAGTATGACAGTCTAACAGATATACAGTATGACAGTCTAACAGATATACAGTATGACAGTCTAGCAGATATACAGTATGACAGTCTAGCAGATATACAGTATGACAGTCTAACAGATATACAGTATGACAGTCTAACAGATATACAGTATGACAGTCTAACAGATATACAGTATGACAGTCTAGTAGATATACAGTATGACAGTCTAACAGATATACAGTATGACAGTCTAACAGATATACAGTATGACAGTCTAACAGATATACAGTATGACAGTCTAGTAGATATACAGTATGACAGTCTAACAGATATACAGTATGACAGTCTAACAGATATACAGTATGACAGTCTAACAGATATACAGTATGACAGTCTAGCAGATATACAGTATGACAGTCTAACAGATATACAGTATGACAGTCTAGTAGATATACAGTATGACAGTCTAACAGATATACAGTATGACAGTCTAACAGATATACAGTATGACAGTCTAGCAGATATACAGTATGACAGTCTAACAGATATACAGTATGACAGTCTAACAGATATACAGTATGACAGTCTCACAGATATTCTGTAATAATTCCTAAATGTTTTCTCATAATAAGTGTAGTTTGCTGTGTTCCATCTAGAGGGAGCTGTGATCTTTATGTTCACTGAGAAATAACATGAAGTATTGAGATAAATCTGGCCTGCTTCGTATCCAGGAAGTCTGTCAGACTAGGACTGCTGAGATAGGATCAGTTAACATGAAAAATATCTGTCTCTGTCTGTCTGTCTGTCTGTCTGTCTGTCTGTCTGTCTGTCTGTCTGTCTGTCTGTCTGTCTGTCTGTCTGTCTGTCTGTCTGTCTGTCTGTCTGTCTGTCTGTCTGTCTGTCTGTCTCTCTAACGCCCCCCTACTGTCTATCCTCTGTCTGTCTGTCTGTCTGTCTGTCTGTCTGTCTGTCTGTCTGTCTGTCTGTCTGTCTGTCTGTCTGTCTGTCTGTCTGTCTGTCTGTCTGTCTGTCTGTCTGTCTCTCTAACGCCCCCCTACTGTCTGTCTGTCTGTCTGTCTGTCTGTCTGTCGAGGATGTGTCATCTCTCCAGTCAACAAAACATTTATCCTTCATGATGGCCTGGCTCGGTGATATCATCAGCTCTCCAAATATATCTTCAGGTTTATTATCCAAAACACATTTATACCAGAAACACATTTATACTTTCCTTCCATTCCACAGGATATAGAAAAGAGCAAATATTAGGTTTAAGAGTATAGCTAGAGGAAGGCTTAGCTAGTCTCAGCCCTGGGTTGGAGGAGCGTGTTGACAGACAGACAAGCCAACCACACCAGCTAGGCTGCATCCTAAATGCCCCCCTCCTCCCTATATACTGTAGTGCACTACTTTTGACTAGGTTCCCCATAGGAGAGAGGGAGCCAAGGGAGGCTCAGTCTACAACCTTGGGGTTAAACATTTGACCTAAGGCTGGAATAAAAGCCTACTGAATAACATCTATTTTCATCATTCAGCCGTCTCTCTCACTCTTTCTTCATTTTCCAGTTGTCTCTCTCACTCTTTCTTCATTTTCCAGTTGTCTCTCTCACTCTTTCTTCCTTTTCCAGTTGTCTCTCTCACTCTTTCTTCCTTTTCCAGCCGTCTCTCTCACTCTTTCTTCATTTTCCAGTTGTCTCTCTCACTCTTTCTTCATTTTCCAGTTGTCTCTCTCACTCTTTCTTCATTTTCCAGTTGTCTCTCTCACTCTTTCTTCATTTTCCAGTTGTCTCTCTCACTCTTTCTTCCTTTTCCAGCCGTCTCTCTCACTCTTTCTTCATTTTCCAGTTGTCTCTCTCACTCTTTCTTCATTTTCCAGCCGTCTCTCTCACTCTTTCTTCATTTTCCAGCCGTCTCTCTCACTCTTTCTTCATTTTCCAGCCGTCTCTCTCACTCTTTCTTCATTTTCCAGCCGTCTCTCTCACTCTTTCTTAATTTTCCAGTTGTCTCTCTCATGTTGACATGATATTAGGATCTTCTCTGTTGTTTTACAGCTGTAGCTAAACCACTGCGCCATGGCAACCTTGGATGGTTTTCCCGCCAGTTTCTATGGGGAGCCGGGGGTGTTGGGTATGTTGGCCAATGGGATCAGTGCGTTCCTGGTTCTACTGCAGAACTTCAACACAGCTAGAACCGGAGTATCTGCCGAGGGGGTGGAGAACATTCTGGCAGGTACGCTAATCATCAAATGAAATGAAATCAAATTGATTTATATAGCCCTTCATACATCTAATCAATCCATCCATCACAATCACTTTCACAATGACTAACCCTACTCTTTCCCTGTTCACAATGACTAACCCTACTCTTTCCCTGTTCACAATGACTAACCCTACTCTTTCCCTGTTCACAATGACTAACCCTACTCTTTCCCTGTTCACAATGACTAACCCTACTCTTTTCCCTGTTCACAATGACTAACCCTACTCTTTTCCCTGTTCACAATGACTAACCCTACTCTTTTCCCTGTTCACAATGACTAACCCTACTATTTTCACTGTTCACAATGACTAACCCTACTATTTTCCCTGTTCACAATGACTAACCCTACTCTTTTCCCTGTTCACAATGACTAACCCTACTCTTTTCCCTGTTCACAATGACTAACCCTACTCTTTCCCTGTTCACAATGACTAACCCTACTCTTTTCCCTGTTCACAATGACTAACCCTACTCTTTTCCTGTTCACAATGACTAACCCTACTCTTTCCCTGTTCACAATGACTAACCCTACTCTTTTCCCTGTTCACAATGACTAACCCTACTCTTTTCCCTGTTCACAATGACTAACCCTACTCTTTCCCTGTTCACAATGACTAACCCTACTCTTTTCCCTGTTCACAATGACTAACCCTACTCTTTCCCTGTTCACAATGACTAACCCTACTCTTTTCACTGTTCACAATGACTAACCCTACTCTTTTCACTGTTCACAATGACTAACCCTACTCTTTTCACTGTTCACAATGACTAACCCTACTCTTTTCCCTGTTCACAATGACTAACCCTACTCTTTCCCTGTTCACAATGACTAACCCTACTCTTTCCCTGTTCACAATGACTAACCCTACTCTTTTCCCTGTTCTTGATGTGTTGTGTTTCAGGTGTTGTTCAACATCATTGTGTTGTGTTTCAGGTGTTGTTCAACATCATTGTGTTTCAGGTGTTGTTCAACATCATTGTGTTTCAGGTGTTGTTCAACATCATTGTGTTTCAGGTGTTGTTTAACATCACTGTGTTGTGTTTCAGGTGTTGTTCAACATCATTGTGTTGTGTTTCAGGTGTTCATCTCATCCTGATAGGTGGAGTGTGTCAGCTGATTGCCGGCCTCCTGTCGTTCCGTAAATACGACCACCTGAGTGGCACCGCCTTCATTGGCTATGCAGCTCTCTGGGGTAGCTATGGTGCCACACGCATCTTCCTGGGTGCATCCCAACCAATCACAACTAACCTGACCATGTCACATGACCTGATGAGTAACGCGACCCCGCTCACTGCCCTCACGACCAACCTATCTCTGTCGGCTGAACTCTGGAACAGCACCTCGCAGAGCCCTGATTGGCTGTCTCTCCTGCTCATCCCCCAGTCTGCCATCGCGGGATTGGTCCCCTACATCCTTCTATCCTTCCTATTGGCCTTCTGCTCTGCCACGGTAAACGTCATCATGCCCTTCGTGTTCGGTGCCATCACGCTTACCCTGCTGTTTGAGGCTGTGGCAGTGGGCGTGTCCTCGGCCTGGCCACTGGTCGTCTCTGGCATTCTAGAACTCCTCATCCTCCTTTTCGCCGTGTACGGCAGCGCCGCCCTGTTGGTGAAAGGTCTGGCGCAGCGCTATGTCCTCAAGGGGTTCGGCACGCCGCTGTTCAACGTGCTCCTGCTGGGGACCAACAGCCCTGCGGCCAGCGCCCAGAGCCTGGGACAGGAGAAGAAGAAGAACACCAAGTACGCTGAACCCCAGGCGCTCTTCTTCTTCTGTGACACGGTGTCTCCCTTCATCATGTTGTTCCACAGCTTTGGATACGTCACGTCCTTCTCCCTGGGTGCTGTGTGGGTCTCCATCATCTCTGCTGCTCAACTCCTCTCTAGCTACTACGCTCACCTGCGGCAAGATGGCTACCTGGTCACCAAGGCCGGCCTGCATGCCACCTACTGGCTTACCAAGGCGTGGGAGGAGTTTGTGTTGTCGGCTGTGATCGTGTCGGAGCCGGAGAGAGAGGTGGCTACTGGGAGACAGGCGATGGTTGGTGATTGGTTCTTCGTGGCGGTGGCGCTCCTCCTCCTAGTTGTCAGTCTGAGTAATGACACCCTGGAGGTTACCCATAATGCTCTGTTCCTGCTGCTGTCCATCTCCACGGTCCCCCAGATCCCCCTCCGGGGGTACTATGTGTTCTTCGGGGTGTCCTGTTCCCTGTTCACCTCCGCTTCGCTCTACGGGACATTTTGCCGCCTGATCAACTCCATCGCTGAGAAGAGTCTGATCCCGGTGGGTCCTCAGCCCATCTCCTCTGACCGTCTCCACTCCTTCCTGTCCTGCTTTCGCTCCCAGGGGAACCTCCAGGGGGCGCTGCCTTCATCATCATCAGCATCCTCCCCGACCAATCAGATCCCTGACGCTCTGTTCTACCTGACCAACGGCGTGGCCGCTCTCTCGGCGCTCCACGCGGCCTCATCCAGTCAGAGCATGTCCTTCCTGCGACTGAGTGTTCCCTGGGTTCTGGTATCTGGAGCGGTGGTACAGGGGTTCGTCAGCAGGCTGCAGGTCAGAGGAGGACAGAGGTTTGGCTCCGTCATCCCATCCTTCTACCTGTCTGTCTGGGCCACCTGGACATGGTATCGCTTCGCAGGTATGTGGATGACTTCAAGCTAACACTAACCAATCCTAACTGGAGTTAACTTTTTGCATAACTAGGAAAAGCCCCATAAAGATTCAGACTCCAGCCACCCAAGCCATAGAATGTTCTCTCTGCTACCGTACGGCAAGCAGTACCAATGTACCAAGTCTGCAACCAACAGGACCCTGAAACGCTTCTACCTCCTCTACCCTGTATATATAGCCATGTTATTACCTGATACCCTGTATATATAGCCATGTTATTATCTGATACCCTGAATATATAGCCAGGTTATTATCTGATACCCTGAATATATAGCCATGTTATTACCCGATACCCCGTATATATAGCCATGTTATTACCTGATGCCCTGTATATATAGCCATGTTATTACCCGATACCCCGTATATATAGCCATGTTATTACCTGATACCCTGTATATATAGCCATGTTATTATCCGATACCCTGTATATATAGCCAGGTTATTACCTGATACCCTGTATATATAGCCATGTTATTATCTCATACCCTGTATATATAGCCATGTTATTATCTGATACCCCGTATATATAGCCATGTTATTACCTGATACCCTGTATATATAGCCATGTTATTATCCGATACCCTGTATATATAGCCAGGTTATTACCTGATACCCCGTATATATAGCCAGGTTATTACCTCATACCCTGTATATATAGCCATGTTATTACCTGATACCCCGTATATATAGCCAGGTTATTACCTCATACCCTGTATATATAGCCATGTTATTATCTGATACCCCGTATATATAGCCATGTTATTACCTGATACCCTGTATATATAGCCATGTTATTACCTGATACCCTGTATATATAGCCATGTTATTACCTGATACCCCGTATATATAGCCAGGTTATTACCTCATACCCTGTATATATAGCCATGTTATTATCTGATACCCCGTATATATAGCCATGTTATTACCTGATACCCTGTATATATAGCCATGTTATTATCTGATACCCTGTATATATAGCCATGTTATTACCTGATGCCCTGTATATATAGCCATGTTATTACCTGATACCCTGTATATATAGCCATGTAATTACCTGATACCCTGTATATATAGCCATGTTATTACCTGATACCCTGTATATATAGCCATGTTATTACCTCATACCCTGTATATATAGCCATGTTATTATCTCATACCCTGTATATATAGCCATGTTATTACCTGATACCCCGTATATACATTTACATTTACATTTAAGTCATTTAGCAGACGCTCTTATCCAGAGCGACTTACAAATTATATAGCCATGTTATTACCTGATACCCTGTATATATAGCCATGTTATTATCTCATACCCTGTTGTTGTTGTTGATATTGTTGTTGTTGATCTTGCTTTTGCTGTTGTTGCTGTTGTTGCTGTTGTTGATGTTGTTGCTGTTGTTGTTGATGTGCTTGTTGTTAATGTTGTTGTTAATGTTGTTGTTGCTGTTGTTGCTGTTGTTGCTGTTGTTGATGTTGTTGCTGTTGTTGCTTTTGCTGTTGTTGATGTGGTTGTTGTTGTTGCTGTTGTTGATCTTATTGTTGTTGCTGTTGATGTGCTTGTTGTTAATGTTGTTGTTAATGTTGTTGTTGCTGTTGTTGATGTTGTTGCTGTTGTTGCTTTTGCTGTTGTTGATGTGGTTGTTGTTGTTGCTGTTGTTGATCTTATTGTTGTTGCTGTTGATGTGGTTGATGTGGTTGTTGATGTGGTTGATGTGGTTGTTGATGATGTTGTTGATGTGGTTGTTGATGTGGTTGATGTGGTTGATGTGGTTGTTGATGATGTTGTTGATGTGGTTGTTGATGTTGTTGCTGTTGTTGATCTTATTGTTGTTGCTGTTGATGTGCTTGTTGTTAATGTTGTTGTTAATGTTGTTGTTCATGTTGTTGATGTTGTTGATGTGGTTGTTGTTGTTGATCTTATTGTTGTTGCTGTTGCTGTTGTTGATGTGGTTGTTGATGTTGTTGTTGATGTTGATGTGGTTGTTGTTGTTGTTGTTGCTGTTGTTGTTGATGTTGTTGTTGATGTTGTTGCTGTTGTTGATGTGGTTGTTGATGTTGTTGTTGATGTTGATGTGGTTGTTGTTGTGGTTGTTGTGGTTGTTGATGTTGTTGTTGTTGTTGCTGTCTCCATGCTCTGTTGCCTGTTTCAGTAAAACATCTCTGTGTTCTTTCCTCAGGCCCCTTGCTGCAGATCTCTCCAGTAGGATCCTATGGGTTTACAGCTGGAGCCATTGCTTTCCTGGTCATCAACGCTTTCCTCATGCTCATTGGTCAGTCTTTACATGACATCACCTATATCTCCCTCTTCTCCTGCTGCAACACAGAGGGAGAGAAGAACGGAGTGGGTTTTCCCTAATGGCATTCTATTCCCTACACAGCCCCATGGGTCCTGGTCTAAAGTAGTGCACTATATAGAGAATAGGGCCCTGATCTAAAGTAGTGCACTATATAGAGAATAGGGCCCTGGTCAAAAGTAGTGCCCACTCCATGGTAACCTGGTCCTAACCCTCTCCATGGTAACCTGGTCCTAAACCTCTCCATGGTAACCTGGTCCTAACCCTCTCCATGGTAACCTGGTCCTAACCCTCTCCATGGTAACCTGGTCCTAACCCTCTCCATGGTCACCTGGTCCTAACCCTCTCCATGGTAACCTGGTCCTAAACCTCTCCATGGTCACCTGGTCCTAACCCTCTCCATGGTAACCTGGTTCTAACCCTCTCCATGGTAACCTGGTCCTAACCCTCTCCATGTCCCTTCGAGCTGCGTATGGTAACCTGGTCCTAACCCTCTCCATGGTAACCTGGTCCTAACCCTCTCCATGGTAACCTGGTCCTAACCCTCTCCATGGTAACCTGGTCCTAACCCTCTCCATGGTAACCTGGTCCTAAACCTCTCCATGGTAACCTGGTCCTAACCCTCTCCATGGTAACCTGGTCCTAAACCTCTCCATGGTAACCTGGTCCTAACCCTCTCCATGGTAACCTGGTTCTAACCCTCTCCATGGTAACCTGGTCCTAACCCTCTCCATGGTAACCTGGTCCTAACCCTCTCCATGGTAACCTGGTCCTAACCCTCTCCATGGTAACCTGGTCCTAACCCTCTCCATGGTAACCTGGTTCTAACCCTCTCCATGGTAACCTGGTCCTAACCCTCTCCATGGTAACCTGGTCCTAAACCTCTCCATGGTAACCTGGTCCTAACCCTCTCCATGGTAACCTGGTCCTAAACCTCTCCATGGTAACCTGGTCCTAACCCTCTCCATGGTAACCTGGTCCTAACCCTCTCCATGGTAACCTGGTCCTAACCCTCTCCATGGTAACCTGGTCCTAACCCTCTCCATGGTAACCTGGTTCTAACCCTCTCCATGGTAACCTGGTCCTAACCCTCTCCATGGTAACCTGGTCCTAAACCTCTCCATGGTAACCTGGTCCTAACCCTCTCCATGGTAAACTGGTCCTAAACCTCTCCATGGTAACCTGGTCCTAACCCTCTCCATGGTAACCTGGTCCTAACCCTCTCCATGGTAACCTGGTCCTAACCCTCTCCATGGTAACCTGGTCCTAAACCTCTCCATGGTAACCTGGTCCTAACCCTCTCCATGGTAACCTGGTCCTAAACCTCTCCATGGTAACCTGGTCCTAACCCTCTCCATGGTAACCTGGTCCTAACCCTCTCCATGGTAACCTGGTCCTAACCCTCTCCATGGTAACCTGGTCCTAACCCTCTCCATGGTAACCTGGTCCTAAACCTCTCCATGGTAACCTGGTCCTAACCCTCTCCATGGTAACCTGGTCCTAACCCTCTCCATGTCCCTTCGAGCTGCGTATGGTAACCTGGTCCTAACCCTCTCCATGGTAACCTGGTCCTAACCCTCTCCATGTCCCTTCCAGCTGCGTATGGTAACCTGGTCCTCTTGTCTCTGACCGTGGTCATGGAGGCGGTTCTGGTGTGTTTCCTCCTGTCCACTCTGCAACAGCTCCCCTACCAGCTGGAGAGTAAGTGACCTGCTTTTCACCTCCCTACACTGACAGGACTCACATTCTACATAAACGTCTCAGGAGGCTCCTGAGGGGAGAACGGCTCATAATAATGGCCGGAACGGAGCAAATGGAATGGCATCAACCACCTTGAAACTATGTGTTTGATGTATTTGATACCATTCCACTGATTCTGTTCCAGTCAATAGAACAAGCCTAATAACAAGCCCTCATTTCTCCCCAATGACGGTTCCACCAACCTATTGTGATATACAGTAAGGCTGAAACCCAAAACCAACACTTGGCCATCTGCCCTTTATGGAGTGATCTGAGTGGTTGAAGTGTTGGGTTTGTGATTCAGACAGTGTTATGTGGTATCCATCAATACGTTTGCTGCTCAAACAGTAACTGTAAAATGTACACATTATTTTGCCATCTAGATGTCAGCTGTGTTACTGTTCTAACACATTTCTGGCGTTGTTCTTGTAGTTGCCATGCTAGCTGTGTTCTCTGTCGTCTGTCTATATGGAACCCTGGCATCACTGGTCAACTGTACCTTCTGTCAGAGTGTGATGCCCATGGGGCCTCCACTGGTTAAGGTGAGAACAAGGCACTATTCCATTCTGTTGCTTTCCACTGGATGAGCTGACAAGTAGAATGGAGTGGGTTCATGCGTTTCATTACATTTTCTATTGTGTTCCATATTGTGTCTCTCTCCCTGTGTTGTTGTGTGTCAGGATGTGAATCAGCAGCAGAAGTCCTCCCCTGCTCTGCCTTGTCCCGTGGCAGACTCCAGACTGACCAGCGGTCTTCTGAAGATCTCCAGACTGCTGGACGACGGGGGGGTCTGTGGAATCCCCACCGATACGGTCTACGCCCTGGCCGCATCCTGCAAGAACCCTCAGGCCATCGAGAACATCTACAACATTAAGGACCGTCCAGCAGAGAAGCCCATCTGTATCTGTATCTCCAGTGTGGAGCAGCTGGTGGCAGCCAAGCCCCCATTCAGCTCTCTACTCTGGGAATTCATGAGGAACGTCTACCCTGGAGGCATCAGCTGCATCGTCAGCAAGGGAGACTGGCTACTCAGACTGGGTAAGGAGGGATGAAGAGGGGAGGAGAGAGGAGGAGGAGGGTGGATACTCAGACTGGGTAAGGAGGGATGAGAGGGGAGGGATGAGGAGGAGGATGGTGGCTTCAACTGCATTGGGAGACTGGCTACTCAGACTGGGTAAGGAGGGATGAGGAGGGGAGGAGAGAGGAGGAGGAGGGTGGATACTCAGACTAGGTAAGGGGTGAGGAGAGGGGAGGAGGAGGGTGGATACTCAGACTGGGTAAGGAGGGATGAGGAGGGGAGGAGAGTGGATACTCAGACTGGGTAAGGAGGGATGAGGAGGGTGAGGAGAGGGGAGGAGGAGGGTGGATACTCAGACTGGGTAAGGAGGGATGAGGAGGGTGGATACTCAGACTGGGTAAGGGGTGAGGAGGAGGGTGGCTTCAACTGCATTGGGATTTTAAATTGTTGTTTCTTTTACCTTTATTTAACTAGGCAAGTCAGTTAAAGAACAAATTCTTATTTTCAATTACGGCCTAGGAACAGTGGGTTGACTGCCTGTTCAGGTGCAGAATGACAGATTTGTACCTTGTCAGCTCAGGGGTTTGAACTTGCAACCTTCCGGTTACTAGTCCAACGCTCTAACCACTAGGCTACCATTGGATTAGAGTTAGGGATACTCTCAGAAATGGTTTCTTTATTCTATATTGTGAGCGATCATTGGATTAGAGTTAGGGATACTCTCAGAAATGGTTTCTTTATTCTATATTGTGAGCGATCATTGGATTAGAGTTAGGGATACTCTCAGAAATGGTTTCTTTATTCTATATTGTGATTTGTACCTTGTCAGCTCGGGGGTTTGAACTTGCAACCTTCCGGTTACTAGTCCAACGCTCTAACCACTAGGCTACCCTGCCGGGTTCCATTGGATTAGAGTTAGGGATACTCTCAGAAATGGTTTCTTTATTCTATATTGTGATCGATCATTGGATTGATGTTCTAATTGTTTACCTGTGTTGTCCAGGTGTGGGTCCGGCCTACGACCGCGTGGGGACCAATGATAGCATCATGATCCGAGTCCCTGACCACACCGTCACAGGACACCTGTGTGACATCACCGGACCACTTGCCATCACCTCAGCCAATCCCAGTGGAGAACCCGACAGCACGCACCACGACATGGTCATCAGGTAAAGTCCTATCATAACACTCACCTGTACCCACCAGTACCCACCTCTACCCACCTGTACTCACCCGTTCTCACCTGTACCCACCTGTACCCACCTGTACTCACCCGTTCTCACCTGTACCCACCTCTACCCAACTGTACTCACCCGTTCTCACCTGTACCAATTTGTAAGTCGCTCTGGATAAGAGCGTCTGCTAAATGACTTAAATGTAAATGTAAATGTACTCACCCGTTCTCACCTGTACCCACCTCTACCCACCTGTACTCACCCGTTCTCATCTCTACCCACCTGTACCCACCTGTACTCACCTGTACACTCCTCTACCCACCTGTACTCACCTGTACCCACCTGTACCCACCTGTACTCACCCGTTCTCACCTGTACCCACCTCTACCCACCTGTACTCACCCGTTCTCACCTGTACCCACCTCTACCCACCTGTACTCACCCGTTCTCACCTGTACCCACCTCTACCCACCTCTATCCACCTGTACTCACCTCTACCCACCAGTACCCACCTCTACCCACCAGTACCCACCTCTACCCACCAGTACCCACCTCTACCCACCAGTACCCACCTGTACCCACCTGTACTCACCTCTACCCACCAGTACCCACCTCTACCCACCAGTACCCACCTCTACCCACCAGTACCCACCTGTACCCACCTGTACTCACCTCTACCCACCAGTACCCACCTCTACCCACCAGTACCCACCTCTACCCACCAGTACCCACCTGTACCCACCTGTACTCACCTCTACCCACCTCTACCCACCTCTACCCACCAGTACCCACCTCTACCCACCAGTACCCACCTCTACCCACCAGTACCCACCTCTACCCACCAGTACCCACCTCTACCCACCAGTACCCACCTCTACCCACCAGTACCCACCTCTACCCACCTGTACCCACATGTACTCACCCGTTCTCACCAGTACCCACCTGTACTCACCTGTACCCACCTGTACTCACCTCTACCCACCTGTACCCACCTGTACTCACCTCTACCCACCTGTACCCACCTGTACTCACCTCTACCCACCTCTACCCACCTGTACCCACCTCTACCCACCTGTACCCACCTGTACTCACCTGTACCCACCTGTACTCACCCGTTCTCACCTGTACCCACCTGTACCCACCTGTACTCACCTGTACCCAACTGTACCCACCTGTACTCACCTCTAACCACAAGTACTCGCCTGTACCCACCTGTACCCACCTCTACCCACCTATACTCACCTCTACCCAACTGTACTCACCTGTACTCACTTCTACCCAACTGTACCCACCTCTACCCACCTGTACTCACCTCTACCCTACTGTACCCACCTCTACCCACCTGTACTCACCTGTACCCACCTGTACAAACCTGTGCTCACCTCTACCCACCTGTACCCACCTCTACCCACCTGTTCTCACCTCTACCCACCTCTACTCACCTGTACTCACCTATACTTAAGCACTCTAGCCTGTTGGTATGCCATGCTGCCTTCATCAGATAGTTTGAACAGCTATGCTGCCTTCATGCTGATCGTGATACTGAAAGTGATGTCAATATTGAAGTATTTTATCTTGGATTGCTGGTTGTATTGTAAACTGGTCTGATATTTCCTGTCAGACTGGTTTCATATCAGTCAGCCTGCTGTGTAAATATCCAGTTCTACTAATATATCTGTGTTAATCAGTCCTCTGCCTTGTGTCCTGCTGGCTGTAGGGTCATGATGATTAGATTCCAGTGATGGTATGTGCCGTTTAAGAATAGTGAGGATGATTATTTTTCTAAGAGCATGGCCTTAAATCTATTACAGCATATTGAATGACTGGAATTCATTATTCCATTCACCCAGTTCAATGTAACAGTGACAGGTTTAGGTTACTGTCATTCACCCAGTTCAATGTAACAGTGATGGGTTTAGGTTACTGTCATTCACCCAGTTCAATGTAACAGTGATGGGTTTAGGCTACTACATGATACTCTAATGTTCCCTCTACCCATCACGAGGTTGCTACAACCTGGCCTACGAATGAACGTTTACAATGTAGGTGCCCAGGTCGTGTAATCAAGGTGCCAGACAGTGACACATTCAATACCGCCTTTCACACTCTTGCCTGCATCTAGCTGGCTGAGGTGCACCCATGACCAGCTCTGAAACCAGATTGCATAGCAGAGAAGGTACGGTGAGATTCGAAATGGTCGGTAATCTGTTTGTTGACTTGGCTTTCGAAGACCTTAGAAAGGCATGGTAGGATAGATATAGGTCTGTAGCAGTTTGGGTTGCCTGCATCTAGCTGATCTAGGGTGGAATCATTCGTACAAACAAAATCAAATCAAATCAAATGTTATTTGTCACTTGCGCCAAATACACAGGTGTAGTAGACCTTACAGTGAAATGCTTACTTACAAGCCCTTAACTAACAAAGTTAAAGAACAAGTGTTAAGTAATAAAAAATAAAAGTAACCAATAATCAAAATAACAATGTGGAGGCTATATACAGGGTATTATGGTACAGAGTCAATGTGGAGGCTATATACAGGGTGTTACGGTACAGAGTCAACGTGGAGGCTATATACAGGGTATTATGGTACAGAGTCAATGTGGAGGCTATATACAGGGTATTACGGTACAGAGTCAATGTGGAGGCTATATACAGGGTATTACGGTACAGAGTCAATGTGGAGGCTATATACAGGGTATTACGGTACAGAGTCAATGTGGAGGCTATATACAGGGTATTACGGTACAGAGTCAATGTGGAGGCTATATACAGGGTATTACGGTACAGAGTCAATGTGGAGGCTATATACAGGGTATTACGGTACAGAGTCAATGTGGAGGCTATATACAGGGTATTACGGTACAGAGTCAACGTGGAGGCTATATACAGGGTATTACGGTACAGAGTCAACGTGGAGGCTATATACAGGGTATTACGGTACAGAGTCAACGTGGAGGCTATATACAGGGTGTTACGGTACATAGTCAATGTGGAGGCTATATACAGGGTATTACGGTACAGAGTCAATGTGGAGGCTATATACAGGGTATTACGGTACAGAGTCAACGTGGAGGCTATATACAGGGTATTACAGTACAGAGTCAACGTGGAGGCTATATACAGGGTATTACGGTACAGAGTCAATGTGGAGGCTATATACAGGGTATTACGGTACAGAGTCAACGTGGAGGCTATATACAGGGTATTACGGTACAGAGTCAATGTGGAGGCTATATACAGGGTATTACGGTACAGAGTCAATGTGGAGACTATATACAGGGTATTACGGTACAGAGTCAATGTGGAGGCTATATACAGGGGGTACCGGTACAGAGTCAATATACAAGGTGTAAACCTAACCTGAACCTGAACCTACTCTGACACTGTCTGTCTCTACGTGTATCCTAGTCGGCTGGGCCAATCTAAACCTAACCTAAACCTAAACCTGAACCTGAACCTGAACCTACACTGTCTGTCTCTATGTGTATCCTAGTCGGCTGGGCCAATCTAAACCTAACCTAAACCTGAACCTGAACCTACTCTGTCTGTCTCTATGTGTATCCTAGTCGGCTGGGCCAATCTAAACCTAACCTAAACCTGAACCTGAACCTACTCTGACACTGTCTGTCTCTATGTGTATCCTAGTCGGCTGGGCCAACCTAAACCTAACCTAAACCTAAACCTGAACCTAAACCTGAACCTGAACCTACTCTGACACTGTCTGTCTCTATGTGCATCCTAGTCGGCTGGGCCAGTCTTAACCTAACCTAAACCTAAACCTGAACCTACTCTGACACTGTCTGTCTCTATGTGTATCCTAGTCGGCTGGGCCAATCTAAACCTAACCTAAACCTGAACCTGAACCTACTCTGACACTGTCTGTCTCTATGTGTATCCTAGTCGGCTGGGCCAATCTAAACCTAACCTAAACCTGAACCTGAACCTACTCTGACACTGTCTGTCTCTATGTGTATATTAGTCGGCTGGGCCAATCTAAACCTAACCTAAACCTGAACCTGAACCTACTCTGACACTGTATGTCTCTATGTGTATCGTAGTCGGCTGGGCCATAAGATCCAGGGGGTTCTGTGTGACGGGGATTCCAACGAGATCGTAGCCTCAACGGTGGTGAACTGCCTCAAGATAGATGAAGGTATGATGTTACAGAACAGAAGCATACTACAATAACTAATTACTAACCTCTTAGGTTGTGTTGTCCTGTCTTGGGATGGAACATTCTGAAAACGTTCCCTAAATTACCAGGCTTTCCAGAAATACAGGTTGAAAGATTCCTGGATTTCAAAGAATCCTCTGACCAGGATTTCTGGAAAACCTGGGAAAGTTGCCGGGACATTGCAACCCTCGTCCCACCCTATGATTCATTGTGTGTCAGTGATCACTCGGTCAATATTGTGTTTCCTCCTCCTCCAGGCACGATTAGTATCGTGAGGGAAGGCTGCGTCCCGGCGGTGAAGGTCCGACAGATCTTTGAGAGGGTGAAGACCAGTATGTTGTGAGGAGGACCTTTCCCTCCGTCCCTCTATCCTCTCTTCCATCCAGCTCCCCTCCCCCATTCTCTCCCTCAATCCTCTGTTGACCAATGACGACACTCAGATCAGATACTGGACCCACCCACCCCAGGCCACCATCCAATTTGTCTCTCAAACATGTTGAGGAACAGTTGTTACATATTTATTCTGTATGTTGTCGATGTAATCATATATAAATATGTGCATTTTAGATTCGATTTTCGGATTATAAATATGTTTTGTTTTGTTCTGTATGATTTGATTATGTAAAATGAAGTGGGAACAGAAATTATACTCTAATGATGTAGTACTCTAAATGAGGGATTAATGAAGGATGATGTAGTACTCTAAATGAGGGATTAATGAAGGATGATGTAGTTCTCTAAATGAGGGATTAATGAAGGATGATGTAGTTCTCTAAATGAGGGATTAATGAAGGATGATGTAGTTCTCTACATGAGGGATTAATGAAGGATGATGTAGTTCTCTAAATGAGGGATTAATGAAGGATGATGTAGTTCTCTAAATGAGGGATTAATGAAGGATGATGTAGTTCTCTAAATGAGGGATTAATGAAGGATGATGTAGTTCTCTAAATGAGCGATTAATGAAGGATGATGTAGTTCTCTAAATGAGGGATTAATGAAGGATGATGTAGTTCTCTAAATGAGGGATTAATGAAGGATGATGTAGTACTCTAAATGATGGATTAATGAAGGATGATGTAGTTCTCTAAATGAGGGATTAATGAAGGATGATGTACAACTCTAAATGAGGGATTAATGAAGGATGATGTAGTTCTCTAAATGAGGGATTAATGAAGGATGATGTAGTTCTCTAAATGAGGGATTAATGAAGGATGATGTACAACTCTAAATGAGGGATTAATGAAGGATGATGTAGTTCTCTAAATGAGGGATTAATGAAGGATGATGTAGTTCTCTAAATGAGGGATTAATGAAGGATGATGTAGTTCTCTAAATGAGGGATTAATGAAGGATGATGTATGTGAATGTACGATGCTGCTGGGTATGAATTAATAATACATTATTGTGAAGTACTGTTTAACTGGGAATATATATATTATTTAATATGGGAGATTGACGCAGGCCAAATGCATACATGCAAAATTGAAAAGCATTATTTGCTTTGGCAATTTACTGCAATAGATCCATGTACATAGTGAAGTTATACTTTTTTTTAAATTGTTGTAGATCCATGTACATAGTGAAGTTATACTTTCAGAATAAAACTCTAATTAAATATACTTATTTCTCCACTTTTGTTCTGCTCTGTAACCAACATTTCAGATCATCAAATCAAATGTTATTTTCCACATGTGCCAAATACAGCAGGGGTAGACTTTACCGTGAAATGCTGACTTACGAGCCCTTAACCAACGGTGAAGTTAAAAAGTAAAACAGATATTTACTAAATTAATAAGGAAAAAGGTAGACAATGAAAACAATAATGAGGCTATAAACAGGAAGTAGCAGGTAATAACATGGCTATAAACAGGAAGTAGCAGGTTGTAACATGGCTATATACAGGGAGTACCAGGTAATAACATGGCTATATACAGGGAATACCAGGTAATAACATGGCTATATACAGGGAGTACCAGGTAATAACATGGCTATATACAGGGAGTACCAGGTAATAACATGGTTATATACAGGGAGTACCAGGTAATAACATGGCTATATACAGGGAGTACCAGGTAATAACATGGCTATATACAGGGAGTACCAGGTAATAAAATGGCTATATACAGGGAGTACCAGGTAATAACATGGTTATATACAGGGAGTACCAGGTAATATCATGGCTATATACAGGGAGTACCAAGTAATAACATGGTTATATACAGGAAGTACCAGGTAATATCATTGCTATATACAGGGAATACCAGGTAATAACATGGCTATATACAGGGAGTACCAGGTAATAACATGGCTATAAACAGGGAGTACCAGGTAATAACATGGCTATATACAGGGAGTACCAGGTAATAACATGGTTATATACAGGGAGTACCAGGTAATAACATGGCTATATACAGGGAGTACCAGGTAATAACATGGCTATATACAGGAGTACCAGGTAATAACATGGCTATATACAGGAGTACCAGGTAATAACATGGCTATATACAGGGAGTACCAGGTAATAACATGGCTATATACAGGGAGTACCAGGTAATAACATGTCTAGTCAGTGTGTGGGTAGAGTCTAGTCAGGTTGTGGGTAGAGTCTAGTCAGTGTGTGTGTAGAGTCTAGTCAGTGTGTGGGTAGAGTCTAGTCAGTGTGTAGGTAGAGACTAGTCAGTGTGTGGGTAGAGTCTAGTCAGTGTGTGGGTAGAGTTAGTGAGTGTGTGGGAAGAGTCTAGTCAGTGTGTGGGTAGAGTCTAGTCAGTGTGTGGGTAGAGTCTAATCAGTGTGTGGGTAGAGTCTAGTGAGTGTGTGGGCAGAGTCTAGTGAGTGTGTGGGAAGAGACTAGTGAGTGTGTGGGTAGAGACTAGTGAGTTTGTGAGTAGAGTCTAGTCAGTGTGTGGGTAGAGACTAGTCAAATCAAATCAAATGTATTCATATAGCCCTTCGTACATCAGCTGATATCTCAAAGTGCTGTACAGAAACCCAGCCTAAAACCCCAAACAGCAAGCTAGCACAGTGGCTAGGAAAAACTCCCTAGAAAGGCCAAAACCTAGGAAGAAACCTAGAGCGGAACCAGGCTATGTGGGGTGGCCAGTCCTCTTCTGGCTGTGCCGGGTGGAGATTATAACAGAACATGGCCAAGATGTTCAAATGTTCATAAATGACCAGCAAGGTCCAATAATAATAAGGCAGAACAGTTGAAACTGGAGCAGCAGCATGGCCAGGTGGACTGGGGACAGCAAGGAGTCATCATGTCAGGTAGTCCTCAGGCATGGTCCTAGGGCTCAAGTTCTCAGAGAGAGAGCAAGCCCATGTAATGCTTTGTAGGTTAGCAGTAAAACCTTGAAATCAGCCCTTGCCTTGACAGGAAGCCAGTTTAGGGAGGCTAGCACTGGAGTAGTATGATCACATTTTTTGGTTCTAGTCAGGATTCTAGCAGCCGTATTTAGCACTAACTGAAGTTTATTTAGTGCTTTATCCGGGTAGCCGGAAAGTAGAGCATTGCAGTAGTCTAATCTAGAAGTGACAAAAGCATGGATTTATTTTTCTGCATCATTTTTGGACAGAAAGTGTCTGATTTTTGCAATGTTACGTAGATGGAAAAAAGCTGTCCTTGAAATGGTCTTGATATGTTCTTCAAAAGAGAGATCAGGGTCCAGAGTAACGCCGAGGTCCTTCACAGTTTTATTTGAGAGGACTGTACAACCATTAAGATTAATTGTCAGATTCAACAGAAGATCCCTTTGTTTCTTGGGACCTAGAACAAGCATCTTTGTTTTGTCCCAGTTTAAAAGTAGAAAGTTTGCAGCCATCCACTTCCTTATGTCTGAAACACATGCTTCTAGCAAGGGCAATTTTGGGGCTTCACCATGTTTCATTGAAGTGTACAGCTGTGTGTCATCCGCATAGCAGTGAAAGTTAACATTATGTTTTCGAATGACATCCCCAAGAGGTAAAATATATAGTGAAAACAATAGTGGTCCTAAAACGGAACCTTGAGGAACACCGAAATTTACAGTTGATTTGTCAGAAGACAAACCATTCACAGAGACAAACTGATATCTTTCCAAGCTAGTCGGAAGACTTCCAGTTTGGTGTGGCGCCATTCTGTTTCAATTTTCTGGTAGCTTGCGTCAGAGCTCGGGTATTTTCTGTGTACCAGGGAACTAGTTTCTTATGAGAAATGTTTTTCGTTTTTAGGGGTGCAACTGCATCTAGGGTATTGAGCAATGTTAAATTGAGTTCCTCAGTTAGGTGGTTAACTGATTTTTGTCCTCTGGCATCCTTGGGTAGACAGAGAGGGAATCTGGAAGGACATCAAGGAATCTTTGTGTTGTCTGTGAATTTATAGCATGACTTTTGATGTTCCTTTGGTTGGGGTCTGAGCAGATTATTTGTTGCAATTGCAAACGTAATAAAATGGTGGTCCGATAGTCCAGGATTATGAGGAAAAACATTAAGATCCACAACATTTATTCCATGGGACAAAACTAGGTCCAGAGTATGACTGTGACAGTGAGTGGGTCCAGAGACATGTTGGACAAAACCCACTGAATCGATGATGGCTCCGAAAGCCTTTTGGAGTGGGTCTGTGGACTTTTCCATGTGAATATTAAAGTCACCAAAGATTAGAATATTATCTGCTATGACTACAAGGTCCGATAGGAATTCAGGGAACTCAATGAGGAAAGCTGTATATGGCCCAGGATGCCTGTAAACAGTAGCTATGAAAAGGGATTGAGTAGGCTGCATAGATTTCATGACTAGAAGCTCAAAAGACGAAAACGTCATTTTTTTTCAACCTAGGTCGAGGCACAGACACGGTCTCAATGGGGGTAGCTGAGCTGACTACACTGACTGTGCTAGTGGCAGAATCCACTATGCTGGCAGGCTGGCTAACAGCCTGCTGCCTGGCCTGCACCCTATTTCATTGTGGAGCTAGAGGAGTTAGAGCCCTGTCTATGTTGGTAGATAAGATGAGAGCACCCCTCCAGCTAGGATGGAGTCCGTCACTCCTCAGCAGGTCAGGCTTGGTCCTGTTTGTGGGTGAGTCCCAGAAAGAGGGCCAATTATCTACAAATTCTATCTTTTGGGAGGGGCAGAAAACAGTCAGTGTTTGGGTAGAGACTAGTCCGTTGTTTTCCACAGCAGAGTCACTCCACAGTCAGGGTGGTTTTCCACAGCAGAGTCACTCCACAGTCAGGGTGGTTTTACACAGCAGAGTCACTCCACAGTTAGGGTCAGGGTGGGTTTTATACAGCAGAGTCACTCCACAGTCAGGGTCAGGGTGGGTTTTCCACAGCAGAGTCACTCCACAGTCAGGGTCAGGGTGGGTTTTCCACAGCAGAGTCACTCCACAGTTAGGGTGGTTTTACACAGCAGAGTCACTCCACAGTCAGGGTGGTTTTCCACAGCAGAGTCACTCCACAGTTAGGGTGGTTTTACACAGCAGAGTCACTCCACAGTTAGGGTGGTTTTACACAGCAGAGTCACTCCACAGTCAGGGTGGTTTTCCACAGCAGAGTCACTCCACAGTCAGGGTGGGTTTTCCACAGCAGAGTCACTCCACAGTTAGGGTGGTTTTACACAGCAGAGTCACTCCACAGTTAGGGTGGTTTTACACAGCAGAGTCACTCCACAGTCAGGGTGGTTTTCCACAGCAGAGTCACTCCACAGTCAGGGTGGTTTTACACAGCAGAGTCACTCCACAGTCAGGGTGGGTTTTCCACAGCAGAGTCACTCCACAGTTAGGGTGGTTTTACACAGCAGAGTCACTCCACAGTCAGGGTGGTTTTACACAGCAGAGTCACTCCACAGTCAGGGTGGTTTTCCACAGCAGAGTCACTCCACAGTCACTGTGGTTTTCCACAGCAGAGTCACTCCACAGTCAGGGTGGTTTTCCACAGCAGAGTCACTCCACAGTCAGGGTGGTTTTCCACAGCAGAGTCACTCCACAGTCAGGGTGGTTTTACACAGCAGAGTCACTCCACAGTCAGGGTGGTTTTCCACAGCAGAGTCACTCCACAGTCAGGGTGGTTTTACACAGCAGAGTCACTCCACAGTCAGGGTGGTTTTCCACAGCAGAGTCACTCCACAGTCAGGGTGGTTTTCCACAACAGAGTCACTCCACAGTCAGGGTGGTTTTCCACAGCAGAGTCACTCCACAGTCAGGGTGGTTTTCCACAACAGAGTCACTCCACAGTCACTGTGGTTTTCCACAGCAGAGTCACTCCACAGTCAGGGTGGTTTTCCACAGCAGAGTCACTCCACAGTCATGGTGGGTTTCCACAGCAGAGTCACTCCACAGTCACTGTGGTTTTCCACAGCAGAGTCACTCCACAGTCAGGGTGGGTTTTACACAGCAGAGTCACTCCACAGTCACTGTGGTTTTCCACAGCAGAGTCACTCCACAGTCAGGGTGGTTTTCCACAGCAGAGTCACTCCACAGTCAGGGTGGTTTTCCACAACAGAGTCACTCCACAGTCACTGTGGTTTTCCACAGCAGAGTCACTCCACAGTTAGGGTGGTTTTACACAGCAGAGTCACGCCAGTTAGTTAGTCTTGTGGCTTGGGGGTAGAAGCTGTTTAGAAGCCTCTTGGACCTAGACTTGGCGCTCCGGCTTTCCAGAAATGGGTGGAGATTGCAACAGTGTTTAGAGATAACAGGTGGTGGTGAGGACCAAAATGCCTCCTGCAGGTTACAAGGTTTAGCTGGAAATCATCCAAGAGGAAGTCATTTACTCATTGGACTCCCCCCTCCTCTTCTTCCTCCCCGCCTCCTACCCCCCCCCCCCCCCCATTGTGAAGGAGCTAACAGGTGATGGAGAAGTAAAAGCCATAAGGACTCAATGTGGATACCAAATCATTACCTAGGGTATGGCCATGAGGAAGTTTCAGAGGACAAATCAACAGCCCTGTCACGTCAGTAGACAGGCTGAGAGGTTGTCTTTTTTCTCTCTCTCTCTCATAGCGTTCCATTTCCTTGAACTCACCACTCCAACTTTCAGGTTGCCAATCACGTACATTAGAGGGGGGGGGGTCTGCTGTTTATGAGGCGTGACTCAATCTCCGGTCTTCATTCATAAATGAGTATCAGGTGGCCTTTATATATCTGATATATTGCAACCCCTTCATATAGTCTATGATTGAAACCTATGTTAGATTGTATTACAGTGAGTTTATACATCTGTTGTTTTCTGTCTGTTGCTGTTCACACATATCACTACTAAGATGAACAGTTCAGAGATGTTCGGTCCTTCAGGATATAGATACTGTTCAACAGCATAGGCCTCCTCATTGCTCATACAATAGGCTCTCATCCCATTAATGAAAAGCTGATTTGTTTTCTCGTGAGATGATTATTATTACAGTCAAGCCATCAGGGAATATTTAGTTCTATCGTCTTTTCTTCCCCTCGAGGAAACATGATGGAACAAGAGAATGGAAACAGTTCTTAGGTGTTGTTATCACACAATCTCTGTGTAATCCTACTTCATCTCATTGTTATCCATGCAGGTCAAAGAAACAAAGGCCCAGGAAGATAGCTGGATGTAATCAAGGTGACAGACAGTGACGCATTGGATGGATGCCAGGTTAATCAAGGAAATTAAGGGTTGACGGTAAACTGTACAATAAACTGTGTTGACCAAAGAATGAGGAAACACTGACAATAGATTTGTTTCTCAGAAACTATTACACTCTTACTGTAAATACACACCTTTGACTGGTACTATAAATAAATTAACTCTATATGGCAAATTATTAAGGAGCTAGCTGCCAACAATACCTTATATGAGTCTTTAATTAAAGAGCAACTGAACCAAAAAAACAACTTCTCTGGTTTAAACCCATGTCTGAACCTTTAAGATTTTACAGAATAAGACTTACCTTTAAGATGTCATAGAACATGACTAAGATGTTACAGAACATGACTAAGATGTTACAGAACATGACTAAGATGTTACAGAACATGACTAAGATGTCACAGAACATGACTAAACCTTTAAGATGTTACAGAACATGACTAAACCTTTAAGATGTTACAGAACATGACTAAGATGTTACTGAACATGACTAAGATGTCACAGAACATTACTAAGATGTTACAGAACATGACTAAACCTTTAAGATGTTACAGAACATGACTAAGATGTTACTGAACATGACTAAGATGTCACAGAACATTACTAAGATGTTACAGAACATGACTAAACCTTTAAGATGTCACAGAACATGACTAAACCTTTAAGATGTTACAGAACATGACTAAACCTTTAAGATGTTACAGAACATGACTAAGATGTTACAGAACATGACTAAACCTTTAAGATGTTACAGAACATGACTAAACCTTTAAGATGCTACAGAACATGACTAAGATGTTACAGAACATGACTAAGATGTCACAGAACATGACTAAACCTTTAAGATGTTACTGAACATGACTAAGATGTTACAGAACATGACTAAACCTTTAAGATGTTACAGAACATGACTAAACCTTTAAGATGCTACAGAACATGACTAAACCTTTAAGATGTAACAGAACATGACTAAGATGTTACAGAACATGACTAAACCTTTAAGATGTTACTGAACATGACTAAGATGTAACAGAACATGACTAAACCTTTAAGATGCTACTGAACATGACTAGGATGTTACTAAACATGACTAAACCTATAAGATGTTACAGAACATGACTAAACCTTTAAGATGTTACAGAACATGACTAAACCTTTAAGATGTTACAGAACATGACTAAACCTTTAAGATGTTACTGAACATGACTAAACCTTTAAGATGTTACTGAACATGACTAAACCTTTAAGATGTTACTAAACATGACTAAACCTTTAAGATGCTACAGAACATGACTAAACCTTTAAGATATTACTGAACATGATTAAGATATTACTGAACATGACTAGGATGTTACTAAACATGACTAAACCTTTAAGATGTTACAGAACATGACTAAGATGTTACAGAACATGACTAAGATGTTACAGAACATGACTAAGATGTTACTGAACATGACTAAACCTTTAAGATGTTACTGAACATGACTAAGATGTAACAGAACATGACTAAGATGTTACAGAACATGACTAAACCTTTAAGATGTTACTGAACATGACTAAACCTTTAAGATGTTACTGAACATGACTAAGATGTTACTGAACATGACTAAGATGTAACAGAACATGACTAAACCTTTCAGATGTTACTGAACATGACTAAGATGTTACTGAACATGACTAAACCTTTCAGATGTTACTGAACATGACTAAACCTTTAAGATGTTACTGAACATGACTAAACCTTTAAGATGTTACAGAACATGACTAAGATGTTACAGAACATGACTTTAAGATGTTACTGAACATGACTAAACCTTTAAGATGTAACAGAACATGACTAAACCTTTAAGATGTAACAGAACATGACTAAACCTTTAAGATGTAACAGAACATGACTAAACCTTTAAGATGTTACTGAACATGACTAAACCTTTAAGATGTTACAGAACATGACTAAACCTTTAAGATGTTACAGAACACGACTAAGATGTTACAGAACATGACTAGACCTTTAAGATGTTACAGAACATGACTAAACCTTTAAGATGTTACAGAACATGACTAAGATGTAACAGAACATGACTAAGATATTACTGAACATGACTAAACCTTTAAGATGTTACAGAACATGACTAAGATGTAACAGAACATGACTAAGATATTACTGAACATGACTAAGATATTACTGAACATGACTAAGATATTACTGAACATGACTAAGATATTACAGAACATGACTAAGATATTACTGAACATGACTAAGATATTACTGAACATGACTAAGATATTACTGAACTCCCCTCTCCTTCTCCCCTCTCCTTCTCTCCTCTCCAGCCCCCTCTCCTTCTCCCCTCTCCTTCTCCCCTCTCCTTCTCTCCTCTCCAGCCCCCTCTCCTTCTCCCCTCTCCTTCTCCCCTCTCCTTCTCTCCTCTCCAGCCCCCTCTCCTTCTCTCCTCTCCAGCCCCCTCTCCTTCTCTCCTCTCCAGCCCCCTCTCCTTCTCTCCTCTCCAGCCCCCTCTCCTTCTCTCCTCTCCCCAGCAGGGGTGTTTGCTCTGCTCTGCACTCCTCTCCTTCTCTCCTCTCCTTCTCTCCTCTCCTTCTCTCCTCTCCTTCTCTCCTCTCTCCTTCTCTCCTCTCCCCAGCAGGGGTGTTTGCTCTGCTCTGCACTCCTCTCCAGCCCCCTCTCCTTCTCTCCTCTCTCCTTCTCTCCTCTCCCCAGCAGGGGTGTTTGCTCTGCTCTGCACTCCTCTCCAGCCCCCTCTCCTTCTCTCCTCTCTCCTTCTCTCCTCTCCCCAGCAGGGGTGTTTGCTCTGCTCTGCACTCCTCTCCAGCCCCCTCTCCTTCTCTCCTCTCCCCAGCAGGGGTGTTTGCTCTGCTCTGCACTCCTCTCCAGCCCCCTCTCATTCTCTTCTCTCCCCAGCAGGGGTGTTTGCTCTGCTCTGCACTCCTCTCCAGCCCCTCTCCTTCTCTCCTCTCCCCAGCAGGGGTGTTTGCTCTGCTCTGCACTCCTCTCCAGCCCCCTCTCCTTCTCTCCTCTCCCCAGCAGGGGTGTTTGCTCTGCTCTGGACTCCTCTCCAGCCCCTCTCCTTCTCTTCTCTCCCCAGCAGGGGTGTTTGCTCTGCTCTGCACTCCTCTCCAGCCCCCTCTCCTTCTCTCCTCTCCCCAGCAGGGGTGTTTGCTCTGCTCTGCACTCCTCTCCAGCCCCCTCTCCTTCTCTCCTCTCCCCAGCAGGGGTGTTTGCTCTGCTCTGCACTCCTCTCCAGCCCCCTCTCCTTCTCTCCTCTCCCCAGCAGGGGTGTTTGCTCTGCTCTGCACTCCTCTCCAGCCCCCTCTCCTTCTCTCCTCTCTCCTGCCCTCCTCTCCTCCTCTCCTCTCGTCCTATCTTCTCCTCTCCCCTCCTCTCCTCTCCTTCTCTCCTTTCGTCCTGTCTTCTCCTCTCCAGCCCTCTCTCCTTCTCTTCTCTTGTCCTATCTTCTCCAGCCCTCTCTCCTCTTCTCCTCTCGTCCTATCTTCTCCTCCCCTCTCGTCCTATCTTCTCCTCTCCCCTCCTCTCCTCTCCTTCTCTCCTTTCATCCTAACTTCTCCTCTCCTCCTCTCGTCCTATCTTCTCCTCTCCAGCCATCTCTCTCCTCTTCCCCTCTCGTCCTATCTTCTCCTCTCCAGCCCTCTCTCCTTCTCTCCTCTTGTCCTATCTTCTCCTCTCCAGCCCTCTCTCCTCTTCCCCTCTCGTCCTATCTTCTCCTCTCCAGCCCTCTCATCCTCTTCTCCTCTCGTCCTATCTTCTCCTCTCCAACCCTCTCTCCTCTTCTCCCCTTGTCCTATCTTCTCCTCTCCAGCCCTCTGTCCTCTTCTCCCCTCGTCCTATCTTCTCCTCTCCAGCCCTCTCTCCTCCTCCCCTCTCGTCCTATCTTCTCCTCTCCAGCCCCCTCTCCTTCTCTCCTCTCATCCTATCTTCTTCAGCCCTCTCTCCTCTTCTCCTCTCGTCCTATCTTCTCCAGCCCTCTCTCCTTATCTCCTCTCGTCCTATCTTCTCCTCTCCAGCCCTCTCTCCTTCTCTCCTCTCGTCCTATCTTCTCCAGCCCTCTCTCCTCTTCTCCTCTCGTCCTATGTTCTCCAGCCCTCTCTCCTCTTCTCCTCTCGTCCAATATTCTCTTCTCCAGCCCTCTCTCCTCTTCTCCTCTCGTCCTATCTTCTCCAGCCCTCTCTCCTTATCTCCTCTCGTCCTATCTTCTCCTCTCCAGCCCTCTCTCCTTCTCTCCTCTCGTCCTATCTTCTCCAGCCCTCCCTCCTCTTCTCCTCTCGTCCTATCTTCTCCAGCCCTCTCTCCTCTTCTCCTCTCGTCCAATATTTTCTTCTCCAGCCCTCTCTCCTCCTCTCCTCTCGTCCTATCTTCTCCTCTCCAGCCCTCTCTGCTTCTCTCCTCTTGTCCTATCTTCTCCAGCCCTCTCTCCTTATCTCATCTCGTCCTATCTTCTCCTTTCCAGCCCTCTCTCCTCTTTTCCTCTCATCCTATCTTCTCCAGCCCTCTCTCCTTATCTCCTCTCGTCCTATCTTCTCCTCTCCAGTCCTCTCTCCTCTTCTCCTCTCATCCTATCTTCTCCAGCCCTCTCTCCTTATCTCCTCTCGTCCTATCTTCTCCTCTCCAGCCCGCTCTCCTCTAATTGTCACTCTCTCCCTCAGAACAGTTTAAACTGGAGCAGCAGCACGGCCAGGTGGACTGGGGACAGCAAGTAGTCATCATGCCAGGTAGTCCTAAGGCATGGACCTAGGGCTCAGGTCCTCCAAGAGAGAGAAAGAAAGAGGGAAAGAGAGAATTAGAGAGAGCATACTTAAATTCACACAGGAGAACAGGAGAAATACTCCACATATAACAGACTGACCCTAGCCCCCCGACACATAAACTACTGCAGCATAAATACTGGAGGCTGAGACAGGAGGGGTCAGGAGACACTGTGGCCCCATCCGACGATAGCCCCAGACAGGGCCAAACAGGCAGGATATAACCCCACCCACTTTGCCAAAGCACAGCCCCCACACCACTAGAGGGATATCTTCAACCACCAACTTACCATCCTGAGACAAGGCCGAGTATAGCCCACAAAGATCTCCAGTAAGCCAGTGACTCAGCCCCTGTAATAGGGTTAGAGGCAGAGAATCCCAGTGGAGAGAGGGGAATCGGCCAGGCAGAGACAGCAAGGGCGGTTCGTTGCTCCAGTGCCTTTCCATTCATCTTCACACTCATGGGCCAGACTACACTTAATCATATGACCCACTGAAGAGATGAGTCTTCAATAAAGACTTAAAGGTTGAGACCTTGGATAAGTCTCACATGGATAAGCAGACCATTCCACAAAAATGGAGCTCTGTAGGAGAAAGCCCTGCCTCCAGCTGTTTGCTTAGAAAATCTAGGGACAATTAGGAGGCCTGCATCTTGTGACCGTAGCGTACGTGTAGGTATGTACGGCAGGACCAAATCAGAAAGATAGGTAGGAGCAAGCCCATGTAATGCTTTGTAGGTTAGCAGTAAAACCTTGAAATCACCCCTAGCCTTAACAGAAAGCCAGTGTAGAGAGCACTGGAGTAATATGATCAATGTTTTGGTTCTAGTCAGGATTCTAGCAGCCGTATTTAGCATCTTGACTCGAACCCCAAACAATAAGACTGTTGTGATGTCATTATTCTGTCTTAACCGTTAATATTTGCACCTTTTCATTATATTATAACGTCATTATTTGGTCATCAATATTTGCACCTTTTCTAACTCCCCTCCATGTCACCTGTTCTCCCTGCCCTGTCAGCATCCTCATGCTCTCTCTCTCTCTGTCCTGTTAGCATCCTCATGCTCTCTCTCTCCCTGCCCTGTCAGCATCCTCATGCTCTCTCTCTCTCTGTCCTGTCAGCATCCTCATGCTCTCTCTCTCCCTGCCCTGTCAGTATCCTCATGCTCTCTCTCTCTCTGTCCTGTTAGCATCCTCATGCTCTCTCTCTCCCTGCCCTGTCAGCATCCTCATGCTCTCTCTCTCCCTGCCCTGTCAGTATCCTCATGCTCTCTCTCTCTGTCCTGTTAGCATCCTCATGCTCTCTCTCTCCCTGCTCTGTCAGCATCCTCATGCTCTCTCTCTCCCTGCCCTGTCAGTATCCTCATGCTCTCTCTCTCCCTGCTCTGTCAGCATCCTCATGCTCTCTCTCTCTGCCCTGTCAGCATCCTCATGCTCTCTCTCCCTGCCCTGTCAGCATCCTCATGCTCTCTCTCTCCCTGCTCTGTCAGCATCCTCATGCTCTCTCTCTCTCTGCCCTGTCAGCATCCTCATGCTCTCTCTCTCTGCCCTGTCAGCATCCTCATGCTCTCTCTCCCGGCCCTGTCAGCATCCTCATGCTCTCTCTCCCTGCCCTGTCAGCATCCTCATGCTCTCTCTCTCCCTGCTCTGTCAGCATCCTCATGCTCTCTCTCTCTGCCCTGTCAGCATCCTCATGCTCTCTCTCTCTCTGCCCTGTCAGCATCCTCATGCTCTCTCTCTCCCTGCCCTGTCAGTATCCTCATGCTCTCTCTCTCCCTGCTCTGTCAGCATCCTCATGCTCTCTCTCTCCCTGCCCTGTCAGTATCCTCATGCTCTCTCTCTCCCTGCCCTGTCAGCATCCTCATGCTCTCTCTCTCCCTGCTCTGTCAGCATCCTCATGCTCTCTCTCTCCCTGCCCTGTCAGTATCCTCATGCTCTCTCTCTCCCTGCCCTGTCAGTATCCTCATGCTCTCTCTCTCCCTGCCCTGTCAGTATCATCATGCTCTCTCTCTCCCTGCCCTGTCAGCATCCTCATGCTCTCTCTCTCCCTGCCCTGTCAGCATCCTCATGCTCTCTCTCTCCCTGCCCTGTCAGCATCCTCATGCTCTCTCTCTCTCTCTCTCTCCCTGCCCTGTCTGCATCCTCATGCTCTCTCTCTCTGCCCTGTCTGCATCCTCATGCTCTCTCTCTCTGCCCCATCTGCATCCTCATGCTCTCTCTCTCTCTCTCTGCCCTGTCTGCATCCTCATGCTCTATCTCTCTCTGCCCCGTCTGCATCCTCATGCTCTCTCTCTCTCTGCCCTGTCTGCATCCTCATGCTCTCTCTCTCTCTTCCCCGTCTGCATCCTCATGCTCTCTCTCTCTCTGCCCCATCTGCATCCTCATGCTCTCTCTCTCTCTGCCCCATCTGCATCCTCATGCTCTCTCTCTCCCCCCGCTGTCTGCATCCTCATGCTCTCTCTCTCTCTGCCCCATCTGCATCCTCATGCTCTCTCTCTCCCTGCCCCATCTGCATCCTCATGCTCTCTACAGGTCAGTTGCAATGATTAATTATGATGTCGTAGTGACAACACCAACACGGCGACATCAAATATTGATTGTGAAGACGCTTAAGCGTTCAGCTTATTATATTATCAACAAGCACAGCACTTACACAAATGACTTTTTTCAATCTTTACAAACGAGTAAAGCCAGTGTGTCAATGTAGGTGGGTGAGGGGTGACAGCCACTGGCTTTGAGTATAGAGTTTCTATGTAGGTGGATGAGGGGTGAAAGCCACTGGCTTTGAGTAAAGAGTTTCTATGTAGGTGGGTGAGGGGTGACAGCCACTAGCTTTGAGTATAGAGTTTCTATGTAGGCGGATGAGGGGTGAAAGCCACTAGCTTTGAGTAAAGAGTTTCTATGTAGGCGGATGAGGGGTGAAAGCCACTGGTTTTGAGTAAAGAGTTTCTATGTAGGCGGATGAGGGGTGAAAGCCACTGGCTTTGAGTAAAGAGTTTCTATGTAGGCGGGTGACTCAACACTTAATAAAGAGTTGCAGTTAGTTTCAGAGTGGCTGGCAAGGAATGTTATTCCTAATATTTCCAAAACTAAAAGCATTGTATATGGGACAAATCATTCACTAAACCTCAACTACATCTTGTAATGAATAATGTGAATAATGTGTAAATGGGATTTTGTGTTGTAGATATGTGGTCATGGAGTAGGGGGCTGAGGGCCTGAGGGCACACACTCAGTGTGAAACCTGTTAGATATGTGGTCATGGAGTAGGGGGCTGAGGGCCTGAGGGCACACACTCAGTGAAACCTGTTGATTTGTATTGTAATTGGTATAACTGCCTTAATTATGCCGGACCCCAGGAAGAGTAGCTGCTCCCAAATAGTAATACAGAACTCAATGTGGCGTGATTCAGGAAATTCGGGTGTGAAACTACGTGGTGTGAGTCAAGACTGAGACATCTCCAGATGAGATCCACCTTGAAGGAAGACAGAGAGCTGTCATGAAGCATCGAGGTGACACGCCAGAATAAACTAACCCCAGAACAAAGAACCTGTTAATTAAACCTAAACTAAACAATGTTTCTGGTGAGAGAGAGCAGGTGTTGGGTGAACAACAGCTCCATTGTCTCGTCTGTAGATCACTTCCTGTCAGTGAAACATACTGTACTGTCATCACTCTTTGCAGGTACCAGAATTCTTCACATCCAAATTAGCCTACGTATCAACATGTTTTAGGTTAATGAGAAAGATATCAACAAGATAAGGTAAACGCAGTAAGGAAACGGTTGTGACGGTACCCAGGAGAGGGTTTAGGGGTTGATCTGGGAAATGTCCAACCAGGGCTAATAGAAGAGTCCTTTGTAGTGTTTTAGTCTGTCTTTGAGAGGGGTCAAACAGGTTGTCCTACGTGTCATTCCGCCAGGGAAGCTATGCATGGTGTATGTGTGTGTGTGTTTCTCTTGAAGAGGGCTCAAGGAAGTTAGCCTACCTCTCAAAACTTCATTACAGAACTCAATGTGGCGTGATTCAGGACATTCTGCTGTGAAGCCACCTGCTGTGAGTCAAGACTGAGGCATCTAATATTGACAGGTGACTTTTAGTCTATTTTTGCTTCCTTCAGGTGAACCTCATCAGGAGGAGCCTGAGAACAACGTAGAGGACATTGTTGTGTTGTCTGAATATTGACATTAGTGTCATCAATTCTCTTCCTCATTCCTCTTCATCATCTGATTGTTTGACTCAGAAGTTTTTCAAACACACCTCACTCACGTACACAATGAGCCTCTGTGGTGGCATTGTCAACCATTTCACATTGACACTATGAATCTTCCTAGAAGGATAAGCTCTACTTCCTCCTCTGCCTGGAGCATCAAGAATGATGAAGAGTGACAGAGAGTAACAGAAAGTGACGGAGAGTGACAGAAAGTGACAGAGAGTGATGGAGAGTGATGGAGAGTGATGGAGAGTGACTGAGCGTGGCGTTTTTACCACCACAAACCGATGCTGACACTGAGATCCACTCAACTCACTCGAAGCCATAAGCAAACAAGGAAATGCTCATCAAGAATACCTCATTTCTACCAGCATGTCACATGTGCAAGCGGAGGGAAAAAACTCTAGAGCACCTTTAATGCACACACAGAGATGCATACAAAGCTCTCCCTCACCCTCCATTTGGCCTATCTAACCATAATTCTGTCCTCCTCATTCCTGCTTACAAGCAGCAATGAAAGCAGGGAGTAGCAGAGACTCGCTCAATACAGAAGTGGTCAGATGATGCAGAAGCTACGCTATCCAATGGCTTTGAGGAGTATACCACCTCAGTCACCGACATCATCAACAAGTGCATCGATTACGTACATATCCCAACCAGAAAACATGGATTTCAGCAACATCCGCACCGAGCTAAAGGCTAGAACTGCCGCTTTCAAGGAGCCGGACACTAATCCCGATGCATATAAGGCATCCCGCTATGTCCTCAGATGAACCATCAAACAGGCAAGGCGTCAATACAGGGCTAAGATTGAATCCTACTACACCGGCTTTGATGCTCATCGGATGAGGCAGGGATTGAAAACTATTACTGACTACAAAGGGAAACACAGCCGCGAGCTGCCCAGTGACGTGAGCCAACCAGACGAGCTAAATGTCTTTAATGCACGCTTTGAGGCAAGCAACACTGAAGCAGATATGAGAGCACCAGCTGTTCTGGTACAACAGTGTTATCAAGATCTCCGTAGCCGATGTGAGCAAGACCTTTAAACAGGTCAACATTCACAAGGCCGCGGAGCCAGACAGATTACCAGGACGTGCACTCAAAGCGTGGACCAACTGGCAAGTGTCTTCACTGACATTTTCAACCTGTCCCTGACCGAGTCTGTAATACCAACATGTTTCAAGCAGACCACCACAGTCCCTGTGCCCAAGAACACGAAGGTAACCTGCCTAAATGACAACCGCTCCGTAGCACTAACGTCGGTAGCCATGAAGTGCTTTGAAGTGCTCACATCAACAAAATCATTCCAGAAACCTTAGACCCACTCTAATGTGCATACCACCCCAACAGAAACCTTAGACCCACTCTAATGTGCATACCACCCCAACAGAAACCTTAGACCCACTCTAATGTGCATACCACCCCAACAGAAACCTTAGACCCACTCTAATGTGCATACCACCCCAACAGAAACCTTAGACCCACTCTAATGTGCATACCGCACCAACAGAAACCTTAGACCCACTCTAATGTGCATACCACCCCAACATAAACCTTAGACCCACTCTAATGTGCATACCACCCCAACAGAAACCTTAGACCCACTCTAATGTGCATACCACCCCAACAGAAACCTTAGACCCACTCTAATGTGCATACCACCCCAACAGAAACCTTAGACCCACTCTAATGTGCATACCACCCCAACAGAAACCTTAGACCCACTCTAATGTGCATACCACCCCAACAGAAACCTTAGACCCACTCTAATGTGCATACCGCCCCAACAGAAACCTTAGACCCACTCTAATGTGCATACCGCCCCAACAGAAACCTTAGACCCACTCTAATGTGCATACCACCCCAACAGAAACCTTAGACCCACTCTAATGTGCATACCACCCCAACAGAAACCTTAGACCCACTCTAATGTGCATACCACCCCAACAGAAACCTTAGACCCACTCTAATGTGCATACCACCCCAACAGAAACCTTAGACCCACTCTAATGTGCATACCGCCCCAACAGAAACCTTAGACCCACTCTAATGTGCATACCGCCCCAACAGAAACCTTAGACCCACTCTAATGTGCATACCGCCCCAACAGAAACCTTAGACCCACTCTAATGTGCATACCACCCCAACAGAAACCTTAGACCCACTCTAATGTGCATACCACCCCAACAGAAACCTTAGACCCACTCTAATGTGCATACCACCCCAACAGAAACCTTAGACCCACTCTAATGTGCATACCACCCCAACAGAAACCTTAGACCCACTCTAATGTGCATACCGCCCCAACAGAAACCTTAGACCCACTCTAATGTGCATACCGCCCCAACAGAAACCTTAGACCCACTCTAATGTGCATACCACCCCAACAGAAACCTTAGACCCACTCTAATGTGCATACCACCCCAACAGAAACCTTAGACCCACTCTAATGTGCATACCACCCCAACAGAAACCTTAGACCCACTCTAATGTGCATACCACCCCAACAGAAACCTTAGACCCACTCTAATGTGCATACCGCCCCAACAGAAACCTTAGACCCACTCTAATGTGCATACCGCCCCAACAGAAACCTTAGACCCACTCTAATGTGCATACCGCCCCAACAGAAACCTTAGACCCACTCTAATGTGCATACCGCCCCAACAGAAACCTTAGACCCACTCTAATGTGCATACCGCCCCAACAGAAACCTTAGACCCACTCTAATGTGCATACCGCCCCAACAGAAACCTTAGACCCACTCTAATGTGCATACCACCCCAACAGAAACCTTAGACCCACTCTAATGTGCATACCACCCCAACAGAAACCTTAGACCCACTCTAATGTGCATACCACCCCAACAGAAACCTTAGACCCACTCTAATGTGCATACCACCCCAACAGAAACCTTAGACCCACTCTAATGTGCATACCACCCCAACAGAAACCTTAGACCCACTCTAATGTGCATACCACCCCAACAGAAACCTTAGGCCCACTCTAATGTGCATACCACCCCAACAGAAACCTTAGACCCACTCTAATGTGCATACCACCCCAACAGAAACCTTAGACCCACTCTAATGTGCATACCACCCCAACAGAAACCTTAGACCCACTCTAATGTGCATACCACCCCAACAGAAACCTTAGACCCACTCTAATGTGCATACCACCCCAACAGAAACCTTAGACCCACTCTAATGTGCATACCACCCCAACAGAAACCTTAGACCCACCCTAATGTGCATACCACCCCAACAGAAACCTTAGACCCACTCTAATGTGCATACCACCCCAACAGAAACCTTAGACCCACTCTAATGTGCATACCAGCCCAACAGAAACCGTAGACCCACTCTAATGTGCATACCACCCCAACAGAAACCTTAGACCCACTCTAATGTGCATACCACCCCAACAGAAACCTTAAGACCCAGAAACCTTAGACCCACTCTAATGTGCATACCACCCCAACAGAAACCTTAGACCCACTCTAATGTGCATACCACCCCAACAGAACCTTAGACCCACACTAATGTGCATACCACCCCAACAGAAACCTTAGACCCACTCTAATGTGCATACCACCCCAACAGAAACCTTAGACCCACTCTAATGTGCATACCACCCCAACAGAAACCTTAGACCCACTCTAATGTGCATACCACCCCAACAGAAACCTTAGACCCACTCTAATGTGCATACCACCCCAACAGAAACCTTAGACCCACTCTAATGTGCATACCACCCCAACAGAAACCTTAGACCCACTCTAATGTGCATACCACCCCAACAGAAACCTTAGACCCAGTCTAATGTGCATACCACCCCAACAGAAACCTTAGACCCACTCTGATGTGCATAACACCCCAACAGAAACCTTAGACCCACTCTAATGTGCATAACACCCCAACAGAAACCTTAGTCCCACTCTAATGTGCATAACACCCCAACAGAAACCTTAGACCCACTCTAATGTGCATACCACCCCAACAGAAACCTTAGACCCACTCTAATGTGCATACCACCCCAACAGAAACCTTACACCCACTCTAATGTGCATACCACCCCAACAGAAACCTTAGACCCACTCTAATGTGCATACCACCCCAACAGAAACCTTACACCCACTCTAATGTGCATACCACCCCAACAGAAACCTTAGACCCACTCTAATGTGCATACCACCCCAACAGAAACCTTAGACCCACTCTAATGTGCATACCACCCCAACAGAAACCTTAGTCCCACTCTAATGTGCATACCACCCCAACAGAAACCTTACACCCACTCTAATGTGCATACCACCCCAACAGAAACCTTAGACCCACTCTAATGTGCATACCGCCCCAACAGAAACCTTAGACCCACTCTAATGTGCATACCACCCCAACAGAAACCTTAGACCCACTCTAATGTGCATACCACCCCAACAGATCCACAGATGATCTCAATCTCAATCACACTCCACACTGGCCTGGCATGTCCCAACTGGACAAAAGAAACACCTATGTGAGAATGCTGGCCTGGCCTGTCCCAACTGGACAAAAGAAACACCTATGTGAGAATGCTGGCCTGGCCTGTCCCAACTGGACAAAAGAAACACCTATGTGAGAATGCTGGCCTGGCCTGTCCCAACTGGACAAAAGAAACACCTATGTGAGAATGCTGGCCTGGCCTTTCCCAACTGGACAAAAGAAACACCTATGTGAGAATGCTGGCCTGGCCTTTCCCAACTGGACAAAAGAAACACCTATGTGAGAATGCTGGCCTGGCCTGTCCCAACTGGACAAAAGAAACACCTATGTGAGAATGCTGGCCTGGCATGTCCCAACTGGACAAAATAAACACCTATGTGAGAATGCTGGCCTGGCCTTTCCCAACTGGACAAAAGAAACACCTATGTGAGAATGCTGGCCTGGCCTGTCCCAACTGGACAAAAGAAACACCTATGTGAGAATGCTGGCCTGGCCTGTCCCAACTGGACAAAAGAAACACCTATGTGAGAATGCTGGCCTGGCCTGTCCCAACTGGACAAAAGAAACACCTATGTGAGAATGCTGGCCTGGCCTTTCCCAACTGGACAAAAGAAACACCTATGTGAGAATGCTGGCCTGGCCTTTCCCAACTGGACAAAAGAAACACCTATGTGAGAATGCTGGCCTGGCCTTTCCCAACTGGACAAAAGAAACACCTATGTGAGAATGCTGGCCTGGCCTGTCCCAACTGGACAAAAGAAACACCTATGTGAGAATGCTGGCCTGGCCTTTCCCAACTGGACAAAAGAAACACCTATGTGAGAATGCTGGCCTGGCCTGTCCCAACTGGACAAAAGAAACACCTATGTGAGAATGCTGGCCTGGCCTTTCCCAACTGGACAAAAGAAACACCTATGTGAGAATGCTGGCCTGGCCTTTCCCAACTGGACAAAAGAAACACCTATGTGAGAATGCTGGCCTGGCCTTTCCCAACTGGACAAAAGAAACACCTATGTGAGAATGCTGGCCTGGCCTTTCCCAACTGGACAAAAGAAACACCTATGTGAGAATGCTGTTTATTGACTACAGCTCAGCATTCAACACCATAGTGCCAACAAAGATGATCACTAAGCTAAGGACCCGGGGACTAAATAACTCCCTCTGCAACTGGATCCTGGACCTCCTGGCAGGCTGCCCCCAGCCTAAGTTGAACAATAGCCTGGACCTCCTGGCAGGCTGCCCCCAGGCTAAGTTGAACAATAGCCTGGACCTCCTGGCAGGCTGCCCCCAGCCTAAGTTGAACAATAGCCTGGACCTCCTGGCAGGCTGCCCCCAGCCTAAGTTAACCAATAGCCTGGACCTCCTGGCAGGCTGCCCCCAGCCTAAGTTGAACAATAGCCTGGACCTCCTGGCAGGCTGCCCCCAGCCTAAGTTGAACAATAGCCTCTCTCTCCTCTCTCTCACCTCTCAGATGGAGAAATATATCCCAGTTAACCAATAGCCTCTCTATCCTCTCTCTCACCTCTCAGATGGAGACATATCCCAGTTAAACAACAGCCTCCCTCACCTCTCAGATAGAGACATATCCCAGTTAACCAATAGCATCTCTCTCCTCTCTCTAACCTCTCAGATGGAGACATATCCCAGTTAACCAATAGCATCTCTCTCCTCTCTCTAACCTCTCAGATGGAGACATATCCCAGTTAAACAACAGCCTCCCTCACCTCTCAGATAGAGACATATCCCAGTTAACCAATAGCATCTCTCTCCTCTCTCTAACCTCTCAGATGGAGACATATCCCAGTTAAACAACAGCCTCCCTCACCTCTCAGATAGAGACATATCCCAGTTAACCAATAGCATCTCTCTCCTCTCTCTAACCTCTCAGATGGAGACATATCCCAGTTAACCAATAGCCTCTCTCTCCTCTCTCTCACCTCTCAGATGGAGACATATCCCAGTTAACCAATAGCATCTCTCTCCTCTCTCTAACCTCTCAGATGGAGACATATCCCAGTTAACCAATAGCCTCTCTCTCCTCTCTCTCACCTCTCAGATGGAGACATATCCCAGTTAACCAATAGCCTCTCTCTCCTCTCTCTAACCTCTCAGATGGAGACATATCCCAGTTAAACAACAGCCTCCCTCACCTCTCAGATAGAGACATATCCCAGGTAACCAATAGCCTCTCTCACCTCTCTCTTACCTCTCAGATGGAGACATATCCCAGGTAACCAATAGCCTCTCTCCTCTCTCTCACCACTCAGATAGAGATAAATCCCAGTTAACCAATAGCCTCTCTCACCTCTCAGATGGAGACATATATCCCAGTTAACCAACAGCCTCTCTCACCTCTCTCTCACCTCTCAGATAGAGATAAATCCCAGTTAACCAATAGCCTCTCTCTCCTCTCTCTCACCTCTCAGATGGAGACATATCCCAGTTAACCAATAGCCTATCTCTCCTCTCTCTCACCTCTCAGATGGAGACATATCCCAGTTAACCAATAGCCTCTCGCACCTCTCAGATGGAGACATATCCCAGTTAACCAATAGCCTCTCTCTCCTCTCTCTCACCTCTCAGATGGAGACATATATCCCAGTTAACCAATAGCCTCTCTCACCTCTCTCTCGCCTCTCAGATAGACACAAATCCCAGTTAACCAATAGCCTCTCTCTCCTCTCTCTCACCTCTCAGATAGAGACATATCCCATTTAACCAATAGCCTCTCTCACCTCTCTCTCACCTCTCTCTCACCTCAGATGGACATATATCCCAGTTAACTACGGCAGTAAAGGAATGTGAGGACTGAATAGAACAATAAGGAAACATTTATGAGTGAATTCAGTTGATTCATCACAACTGGCCTACTTATCAAAACATTGTATATACGTTTTATGTGACCACACCAGCCCCAAGATCCTCTCTCATCGCCAATAATTATGTCAATCTTTAATTCAAATCTAGAAGCAATGAAGCATGACAATATGACAGCAAAGTTGATTGGAGGCCCACAGCCATTAAATAACTCTAGTTATGTGACAAGTTGGCAGGTAGCCTAGTGGTTAGAGAATTGGACCACACCAGCCCCAAGAGCCTCTCACGTCCACAATAATTGTGTCAACATTTTTTTTAAATTCCAGAAGCAATGAATCATGACAATATGACTGCAACGTTGATCAGAGGCCCCCAAAAATAACTCTGATCTTTTGACAAGTCTTTACACGGATATGATGTTATTACTGTAAGAAAGAATGTGTTCTCCGTGACTTTCCTGGTTAAATCAACTTCCTGAATGATGTCACTCTTCACAGGTTCCAGTCTACCTCCCACCAAGATTAGCCTCCACGTGTTTTGGGTGAGTGTTGTGAAGGTACACAGGAAAGGAGGAGAAGATTCATCAGGGTAACTCAAAGGACTTGTGTACCAGAGTTGTATTTCCTGTAAAATGAATGACTGACACAGTTGTTGATATCGCTCTTCATCCTCCATCCGGAGGAACAATAACGCTCTTCAAAATTATTTATGTAGGTTTTACGTGATGATACCATTCCCACGAGCCTCTCTCACCTCTCAGATGGAGACTTATCCCAGTTAACCAATAGCCTCTCTCTCCTCTCTCTCACCTCTCAGATAGAGACATATCCCAGTTAACCAATAGCCTCTCTCTCCTCTCTCTCCTCTCTCTCCTCTCTCTCTCCTCTCTCTCCTCTCTCTCTCCTCTCTCTCCTCTCTCTCCTCTCTCTCTCCTCTCTCTCACCTCTCAGATGGAGACATATCCCAGTTAACCAATAGCCTCTCTCTCCTCTCTCTCTCCTCTCTCTCACCTCTCAGATGGAGACATATCCCAGTTAACCAACAGCCTCTCTTTCCTCTCTCTCACCTCTCAGATAGAGACATATCCCAGTAAACCAACAGCTTCTCTCTCCTCTCTCTCACCTCTCAGATGGAGACATATCCCAGTAAACCAACAGCTTCTCTCTCCTCTCTCTCACCTCTCAGATGGAGACATATCCCAGTTAACCAACAGCCTCTCTCTCCTCTCTCTCACCTCTCTATCACCTCTCTCTCACCTCTCTCTCACCTCAGATGGACATATATCCCAGTTAACTACGGCAGTAAAGGAATGTGAGGACTGAATAGAGCAATAAGGAAACATTTATGAGTGAATTCAGTTGATTGGGGGAAAAGCCCATGGCCAACAAACATGTTATCTTGTCTGTTGACCAGTCTTTCCACAGGTAGAGTAGAACAGGTAGAGTTGAGCCAATTAAAGACTCTTGTTTGACCAGCCTTAAGTGTCATGACAGGTGAACTTCCTTATAGAGTGAGTGATGTCATGCTTCACCAGTCCTTACTGGCATCATATTTCTCCCTCTATCCTGAGCATCAAGAATGTTTAGTGTCCGTGACAGTAGCCAACCATTCAACATATTTCCTTAAACACGTTTCCTGGACATCAATTCACAGGTACCGGTCATCCTCTCATCACAACTGGCCTACTTATCAAAACATTGTATATACGTTTTATGTGACCACACCAGCCCCAAGATCCTCTCTCATCGCCAATTTGACTGTCTTTAAAATAAATTCTAGAAGCAATGAAGCATGAAAATATGACTGCAATGTTGTGGCTTTTATTAGGAACATCTCAGTCTCCCTCTGGACCAATCAGGTAGGGCAGAACATCTCAGTCTCCCTCTGGACCAATCAGGTAGGGCAGAACATCTCAGTCTCCCTCTGGACCTATCAGGTAGGGCAGAACATCTCAGTCTCCCTCTGGACCAATCAGGTAGGGCAGAACATCTCAGTCTCCCTCTGGACCAATCGGTTAGGTCATAACATCTCAGTCTCCCTCTGGACCAATCAGGCACATCATACCATCACAGTCTCCCTCAGACCAGGGCTAGAGTAGCCAACTGACCAGGACTAAACTTGACCAACTGCTCACCAGGCTCAGCAAGGACCTCCCAGACCGTTATGCTGTTCTGCTATTCCAAGGATGTGTAACCGAAGAGACATACCGAAAGTGGGGACAGAATACAAAGCCTTCCCACTGCGTGATCCTGGACAACACCCTGTCGTTCTCAACTAACATCAAGGCGGTGGCCCGTTCCTGTAGGTTCATGCTCTACAACATCTGCAGAGTACGACCCTGCCTCACACAGGAAGCGGCGCAGGTCCTAATCCAGGCACTTGTCATCTCCCGTCTGGATTACTGCAACTCGCTGTTGGCTGGGCTCCCTGCCTGTGCCATTAAACCCCTACAACTCATCCAGAACGCCGCAGCCCGTCTGGTGTTCAACCTTCCCAAGTTCTCTCACGTCACCCCGCTCCTCCGCTCCCTCCACTGGCTTCCAGTTGAAGCTCGCATCCGCTACAAGACCATGGTGCTTGCCTACGGAGCTGTGAGGGGAACGGCACCTCAGTACCTCCAGGCTCTGATCAGGCCCTACACCCAAACAAGGGCACTGTGTTCATCCACCTCTGGCCTGCTCACCTCCCTACCACTGAGGAAGTACAGTTCCCGCTCAGCCCAGTCAAAACTGTTCGCTGCTCTGGCCCCCCAATGGTGGAACAAACTCCCTCACGACGCCAGGACAGCGGAGTCAATCACCACCTTCCGGAGACACCTGAAACCACACCTCTTTAAGGAATACCTAGGATAGGATAAAGTAATCCCTCTCACCCCCCCTCCCCCTTAAAATATTTAGATGCACTACTGTTCCACTGGATGTCATAAGGTGAATGCACCAATTTGTAAGTCGCTCTGGATAAGAGCGTCTGCTAAATGACTTAAATGTAAATGTAAATGTAATGGAACACTCCAACACTGACATAATGCTTTATAGCCTCTAGACTGATGGACATAATGCTTTATAGCCTCTAGACTGATGGACATAATGCTTTATAGCCTCTAGACTGATGGACATAATGCTTTATAGCCTCTAGACTGATGGACATAATGCTTTATAGCCTCTAGACTGATGGACATAATGCTTTATAGCCTCTAGACTAAATGACTTAAATGTAAAATATAATATATTCTTATTATTACCTGATTCATATCAGATATCTATCAGATCAGATACCTGATTCATATCAGATCAGATACCTGATTCATATCAGATATCTATCAGATCAGATACCTGATTCATATCAGATCAGATACCTGATTCATATCAGATATCTATCAGATCAGATACCTGATTCATATCAGATATCTATCAGATCAGATACCTGATTGATATCAGATCAGATACCTGATTCATATCAGATCAGATACCTGATTCATATCAGATCAGATACCTGATTCATGCCCTGATTCGTATCATACAACTCTCCTTCTGTGGCCTCCAACTGCTCTTAAATGCAAGTAAAACTAAATGCATGATCTTCAACCGATCGCTGCCTGCACCTGCCCGCTTGTCCAACATCAATACTCTGGACGGTTCTGACTTAGAATACGTGGACAACTACAAATACCTAGGTGTCTGGTTAGACTGTAAACTCTCCTTCCAGACTCACATTAAGCATCTCCAATCCAAAATTAAATCTAGAATCGGCTTCCTATTTCGCAACAAAGCATCCTTCACTCATGCTGCCAAACATACCTCGTAAAACGGATTAATCTTCCGATCCTTGACTTGTGCAGTGTCATTTACAAAATAGTCTCCAACTCTACTCAGCAAATTGATGCAGTCTATCACAGTGCCATCCGTTTTATCACCAAAGCCCCATATACTACCCACCACTGCGACCTGTATGCTCTCGTTGGCTGGCCGTCGCTTCATATTCATCGCCAAAACCACTGGCTCCAGGTCATCTATAAGTATCTGCTAGGTAAAGCCCCGCCTTAACTCAGCTCACTGGTCACCATAGCAACACCCATAGCACGCGCTCCAGGAGGTATATCTCACTGGTCATCCCCAAAGCCAACTCCTCCTTTGGCCGCCTTTCCTTCCAGTTCTCTGCTGCCAATGACTGGAACGAATTGCAAAAATCTCTGAAGCTGGAGACTCACATCTCCCTCTCTAACTTTAAGCACCAACTGTAAAAGCAGGTCACAGATCACTGCACCTGTACATAGCCCATCTGTAAACAGCCCACCCAACTACCTCATCCCCATATTGTTATTTATTTTTTTGCTTCATTGCACCCCAGTATCTCTACATACACAATCATCTTCTGCACATCTATCACTCCAGTGTTTAATTGCTAAATTGTCACTAATTTGCCACTATGGCCTATTTATTGCCTTACCTCCCTAATCTTACTACATTTACACACACTGTACATAGATTTTCTGTTGTGTTATTGACTGTACGTTTGTTTATTCCATGTGTTGTTGTCTGTGTCACACTGCTTTGCTTTATCAATGATCTGCTAAATAATCTCCAGAAATAAATAAATAACAAACTGGTTTTATTTAATATTATTTGCGAGACTGTCGACCGCATTATCTACCAAGAGAATTCTCTTCGATTATAATCACAGGCGTATATATTCCCCCCCAAGCAGACACATCGATGGCTCTGAACGAACTTTATTTGACTCTTTGCAAACTGGAATCCATATATCCGGAGGCTGCATTCATTGTAGCTGGGGATTTTAACAAGGCTAATCTGAAAACAAGACTCCCTAAATTTTATCAGCATATCGATTGAGCAACTAGGGCGGGAAAAACCTTGGATCATTGCTATTCCAACTTCCGCGACGCATATAAGGCCCTGCCCCGCCCTCCTTTCGGAAAAGCTGATCACGACTCCATTTTGTTGATCCCTGCCTACAGCCAGAAACTAAAACAAGAAGCTCCGGCGCTGAGGTCTGTTCAACGCTGGTCCGACCAATCTGATTCCACACTCCAAGACTGCTTCCATCACGTGGACTGGGATATGTTCCGTATTGCGTCAGACGACAACATTGACGAATACGCTGATTCGGTGTGCGAGTTCATTAGAACGTGCTTTGAAGATGTCGTTCCCATAGCAACGATTAAAACATTCCCAAACCAGAAACTGTGGTTTGATGGCAGCATTCGCGTGAAACTGAAAAGCGCGAACCACTGCTTTTAATCAGGGCAAGGTGACTGGAAACATGACCGAATACAAACAGTGTAACTATTCCCTCCGCAAGGCAATCAAACAAGCTAAGCATCAGTATA